>NC_042528.1:1146802-1446802 GCF_900963305.1 Echeneis naucrates | reverse complement strand
GTTATCAGTGTGCGATTTCCAATTTTCTCCTGTTGTTATTATTATTGCCATTTTTTAGCATGATGTCTTTTCATGACGATAACCATCAGAATGATGAACTGGCTCTCAGGGTTCAGCTCCATGGTTTTCCTGCTGCAGATCAACATTCAAAGAATTTTTTACTTTAATTTATTTTATTTTATTTTTGTCCCGTTCTGATTGGCCGACTGTTTTCTGAGCGGCCAATAAAAATGAAGTAGATTTCAGGTAAGGGCCTTTAGACCTTTAATTTTTCAGCCACTTCCTGTTGTCAGTAACTTTACTTTTCACAGTAATCAGGTAAAGCTGAACTTTCCCCCCGGTGATGAGAAAACAAGCGCACGGGACATAAGAGGTGAGTAGAAAGAGAGCGCGCACACACACACACACACACACACACACACACACAGACTCACACATATTGAGTCATTGAGCCCAGATGTCTTTATTTGCCTCTTCACCTCCGCACAACAGAATTACTGCTGAGGCCAGAACACTCATAAAGCTCCATTTAACCCAAAGACTCACTCATAGCACACACTAATGAGCCACTCAGCACACAAACACACACACACACAGGCTTGTGTTATCATGAACTCACCTGACAATACGCACACGTTTTGACACACACACTGCTGTGACCCAGTGAACTGCGTTTTCTAGCCGTCATCGGTGTGTCATCGTGGGAAAATGGTTCAACATGTGTTGTCTATAAACTCTGATTAACAGCAGCGTGTGTGTCACTGTGTGTGTATGTGTGCTGAAGAAGTGTGTAACTCACAACGTTAGTGGGAAATGGCCTGTTGTGCCCCCCCTGTGTGGTGCAGACTAATAGTTTAGGGATGTGCGTTTCGCCTGGTTGGCACCGAGCGGCGTGACTGTCAGCGGGAGCCCCCGAGGACACGCAGACGTTTGGACGGAGGTGTCGGCGGCGTTACGAGCTGCCGCCCGGTGAAGTGCCAGTCTGCGGTCAGGCGCTCTGTCAGAGTCTAATCCACGCCATCCATCAGCGGCCGAGGCCAGAACAAAAGACACAAAAGTGCTTTTATGGCGAATTCGGGGGGATTTGCAGGAAAACACATGTTGGTATTTGCATGATGTGGGAACGTCGGCCATTTTTTCTGACATTCAAATATGGAACCCAAACCTTTCCCCTGAGTTTATGAGAATATCTCTCATTATCAGGTAGAGCAGTCCAGGTCTTCAGGAGACAAAACTAAAGTTTCCTCCTTTTGTCCCCCCTCAGGACTGATTTGGGAGTTTTGATCGGATAAAAGTTTGTGGGATCGAGTCGAGAGGAAAAATCAGGTGAGAGTCTGTCTCTTCATCTTTGTTTTGTCTCTGTTGTTGTTTCGGTCATTTTGTGTCTCTGTGTTGTCACTTCCTGTCTGTCTTTTGATATTTTGTGTGTCTTTTTCTTGGTTTTGTGTTTCTCCTCAGCTCTGTGATGTTCACAGGCTCCAGCTCAGCCCCGTTTGTTGTTCCATCCATGTGTTTGGGGGGGAAGGAGCATCACTCACTTAACTTCCCTTCAGGCAAAAACTGAGAGTTCAAACCCACAAAAGCAGCCCCCCCCCCCCCCCCCCCCAGACACGACTGGAAACACACTACTCTGATCAAATGAAGCTCTAATTAAGTTGTCGCACACAAACCTTGAGGAGCAGCATAAAAAAAAACCACATCCTAGTTCTAACCAGAAGTCTCCCCACAAACCTCCATCCAGAAAATTTGGCGAGGAATATGAGTGTGGGGGGGCACTTTGTTCTTAATTAGTTCAAAGAATCTGCATTAAACTGAACCGTTTGACTTCACTTAGTAACAGCCTCGTATCCTCGGGACAGATAGTCGTCTTCTTCTTCTTCTTCTTCCTCCTCAGACGCGTCTTAAATCTCTAGCAGACGACGGACGATACGGGGATCGAACACGTCTCCTGCGAAGAAAAACTGCTTCTAAGTGTGTTTTGGAAAAGCTGGGGGAATGTTATTGTCTCTAATTAAACCCAGAGTGTTGACGTCTTTCGAGCTCTTCGGTTTTGGATCGGCCACCAAAGGCAGAAAACAAAAGCAGCTCCAGGCTTCATTTATCGGATCCTGGAGTGTTTATTAAGACGCCGCGCAGCAGCCGAGGACGCGCTTCGTTAGCAGCACGGTTCGATTGTTTGAGTCGGCGCTCCAAAACAACGTGCCGCGCGTTAAACCTCCGTCTCCGCAGTAAAATGAACCATTAGCCACATCTGTAACTACTGAGTGTGTGACTCTGTGTGTGTGTTTTCCCTCTTCATGGTAGCGTTCCTGTTGTTTCCTCTTCCTCGTTCCTTCCTGTTTCTTCTCCTCGCCACCTAAAGTACAAACGATGCTAAAATGTTCGAAGCTAATTTTGTGATTGCTGACATGTCCATTTCAAATACATTTTTCCAAAGTGAGCGTCCAAAAGCACCATCTGATAAAGAAACTCCGACTCAAATAGCTTAAATTTAAATGTACACCTTGGAAATTAACTTATTGTGTTTTTTCCTCCCCATTTTGGATGTTCAACATGCAACATCGGAGCATCCTGCATGAGCAGGTCTAGATTACCCACAATGCAGCGCTGCCTGACACAGCCGGACGGAGCTTTGGGTTTGTTATAGTAACGTAAAGTCGAGCAGAGACTTCGTTCTGATTCCAAACTCCCAGATTTGTTTTCACCTGAGCAGCTGGATTCTACCCCCCCGCCCTGAGGTTAAAAAGTTGTCCCACAAACGTTCCTCGTAGATAACAGCTGGCCGTGACCCCCCCCCCCCCCCCCCCCCCCCCCCCCGTGTTGTTTTGGACCAGCAGCAGATGAGGCAAACGTGTTCAGGCTTCAGGTTCACATCTAGGTGTGAGTTCACTCTGCGAGGTCGTCGAGCTGTCTGTGAGTCAGATGATGTCACTGCTCTAATATAACTGAGGTCACCGACGAGGTCACCGATGAGCATCTTGTTGTGTTATTTTCTTTCAATGCTCGTTTGGCTCTTTGTTTTCAGCTGTTTGTGCGTTCGTTCTGTAAACACACTTTTGTCTGCGTTAGTCTGATCTCAGTGTTTTTGGTTTTGACCTCGTCGTCTTTATTTTGTTGTCCTACCTGGAGAACGTCGTCACTTTGTGTGCAGGAGACCGTCGCACATTAATGTAAAACAATCTGCGCTCACAGTTGTGTTGTGTAGCATCACTGGATGTTTGACCTCTGGTGTGATTTTTTGGCGGCCACCTGAGTGCGCGATGGGTGTGTTCATTTGCACGAGGCGTTTTTGTCATTTTGTCTTTTTGTGTGTTAGAAAAGATCACAGCTTTGTTGTGCAACGTTGTCATCTACATAAAACTTGTTTTTGTTGTTTTTTGTTGTGTTGTTTCGTGTCAAATTCTAACCGAACTTTTTTCATTTTCCTTCATCTCTCTTTAGCCCGCTCCTCTCAGCGTGTGTGTGGGTGCGTGTGTGTGCGCGCACTTCCTGTGTCACACTAAGCTTTTAAAGCCTAAGCTAAACACCTCGGCTGTGAAAGGTCATTCCAGGGTCAGAGGAAATTGAAAATATGTCTGCTAGGAAAGTGTGTGTGTGTGTGTGTTTAGGTTGTGTTAAAAGCTTAGCGGACATAGCTGAGGAATGTAAAGATAAGGCATCTTTGCTTATACAAACACACACACTCGGGCTGCGGTCACATGAAGGCAGTAATTATCTAACCTACACACATAACGGCGTTAACGGGCTCATTTCGTCCCCGTGCTGGAACGGAGACTCTGGGAATCTGACACATTATACAAGACGATGTGACCTGAAATGGAGTGCAGGAGGATTGTCAGTGTGTGTGTGTGTGTGTGTGTGTGTGTGAACCTCTGCTGAACTCATTACTTCACCACAATCAGCTCAATCAGAGCTGCACTCAGTGAATCAGCTTTAAATCAGATTCATCATCAGTTCTTCTTCCTCAAGTTTCTTTGCAAAAATTTCCACTAAAAGCTTCTCAGCTGATCACACGACTCATCAGGCTGAACTCAGTGTTTCTTTTCTTTCAGATTTGTTTCGCTGACCTTCGGTCGAGGTTCAGACGTGTTCAGAACCGGACCACAGACGTCTGGTCTGCAGAAAGATGTAGCGCCAGGATGCATTATGGGAAGAAGACGAGGCTGATGGAGGCGGTAAATTCACAAACTGTAGTTTTCCTCTGCTCTGATTGGACGGCTGATTGCTGATAATCTGGCGTCCATCTTTGAGGTGGACTTGGACTGAGGCGCTTGTAGATAACGGCTGGCTTTTATTGTGAAGAACTCACAGGAAATGAAATTAGTTTGTCAACCACTCTTCGTAGAAAAATCCGTCCAGGATGTGACACAACAATGTTTTGGTGATTTGAACTTCTGTTAGAATCAGTTGTTGCTCTCAGGCTGAACGTTTTAAGGATTAAGGGATTTTTAGTTCCATTGTGAGGATTTCTGTAACGTCCTGTGACTCGATGGAGAAAAGTCACAGATTGAGAGAATTTCAGCTCTGATGTCATCACGACGAATCACAGCTGACACATCAATCTGTTTGGTCTCACCGTGTTGGTTCATTGCTCGACTCCAGTTTGGGTTAAACTCCTTAAAAGCCCTTTTTTAAAGGTTTGTGGATTTCTCGTGGCTCAATAATGACGTCACTCTTCCTCCTTTTCTGTCTTCATCACAGCCCTCAACCTGGAAAACTTCAATTTCCTTTTGTCCAATTTTAGATTTAAGTTGCTCATGGCTCGACGTTCAGTCTCCAGAAATTAATAATTAAGCTAAATTTATACTGAACATGAATAATTGTGAAGGCGGTGCCCCTTTATCTGGGCACCTTCTGCTTTTCTACGGCTTTGTGTGTCCTCATCTGAGTTTTCAGCATCAAAGTGAGTTGTGTGTTACTTTAAAGTAGTGTGTCTATTCAAATTTTTGATGTCTGTGGAGGATGATTATATCACAGTAAAGAATTCCTGCTCAGGTTTTAGGGACACAGAGGGATGAAACCAGGTTGAACTGATGAGAGAAGCCACATTTTTGTGCGTTTTATTTATTTATTTGTCGTCGTTAAAAGGAAACACAAATAGCTCGTCCGAGTCGTGACGCTCTCCGTGGTGCTGACGCTCCCGGCGTCTTTGGCTAAAGTGAATTTTTGTGTAGCTCAGATTCAACCGGTTGGAAAAACACGCCGACCCGAACCTCCAGCTGTCGTCAGCTGATGAATACGAGGACGAGTTTTGTTTTTTTTTTGTTACAAAGAAAGCCACTCGAAGTCTTCGGAGTGTTTTACATTAGTAAAACATGAAAGACAGATCTGAAGATAGCAGCTGACTTTAACCTGCATGTGAACTTTATAAAAACCTGAATAAGAGCGAGGCTGAGTGTCGGCTGCCCGGTTTAAATCGCCTTTTGTGTAATCTGGGACTCTTGTTTTGAAAATCAGGCTGTACCTAAAGGTCGAGTCTGGACTGTAATGAAATCCAAAGGTCACTTTGTGTTGACGATGAGAATAGAACACACAAACATTTTGTGCTGCTATTGGGGGACTTTGTGATGGAGAGTTCGTTGTTTCTTTCACCAAAAGTTGTTACTTTTATTTAAACAATTAGAATTTTCTGTATTTTTATATATTTTTTAATGCAAGACTTTTTTTTAAACAAAACTTTTAAACCAAAGTGAATAAGAAGTTCTTAAAATTAGTGTTTACTGGCTGAAGTTGTTCACGCTGACCATTCACAGTACACGCGATGAGGTCACTGAGGTTTCCAGGGAAATAAATGTTTTTTGCTGGCTTTTTTTAATACGAGGAAATTTTTCATAATCGGGACTAAAATTTGACAAACCACAAACTTTGACTCAGACTGCCGAAGTGAGACAGTTGCAACATGAACTGACTGAGTCACGTCTTCGGATCAGCTGATTATTTGTGAGACATCTGAAGACGCTTTGTGATCTGAATGTCTAAACACAAACTCTAAATCAGTTTTCCTTCTCTCTCCTCTTCTGGCCTGCTGCCATGTGACTCTCCTCCGCTAGGCGGCAGCATTGAGCCGCCACCAGAGAACGACTGGGAGACTTTTGGAAAAGGAGGGAAGGAAAAAGAGAAGGAGCTGATGTTCCTCAGACGACGGACAGAAACTCACCGATTCTTCTTCTTGGAGGGAAACGAAGGGACAAGAGAGGAGGCGACGGAGGGAAGATGCTGAGGGAGGAAGGAAGGAAGGAAGGAAGGACAGAACAAGGACAGACTTTGTGATGTGTGTCCACCAGCCTGTGTCCTCCCTGTTACGTAACACAGTCAGAGGACCTAATTGAAGCCAGTCATTTACTTTGGAATAGATGTAGCAGCACCTCTTCCTCCTCCTTCTCTTCTTCCTCACCTCCTCCTCTTCTCCCCCCCCCCCCCCCTTCCTCACCTCCTCCTCCCCCCCCCCTCTTTCTCACCTCCCTGGTTCCTTGAAGGAGTCGGTCATCAAAAGTCAGGAGAAACTTCAGAGAGAGAGAGAGAGAGAGAGAGAGAGGTGGATGATGAAGATGATGAAGATGTTGTCATGGGGACATCCAAGGTGAACAGCAGCCTCCCCCGTCACTCTCTGCCGAAGTGCCCTTGAGCATGAAGCCACTGCAGCCTCAGATGATGATGATGATGATGACGGGAAAGTGACGTCACCAACATTTCACGGAGAATCCCGAATCAATTCAAGGGAACATGATGAGAGAAAAAAAAGAAAAAGAGAGTCTGAGTGAAGAACTTTAAAGAAACTGCTGATCGATGTGTGATCGATCTGGTGTGTGTGTGTGTGTGTGTGTGTGTGTGTGTGTACGTACGCGCGCTGTTTCCAGCCTGCAGGTGATTAGTTCAGGAGTGCGCACGTCCTGCACGGAGACAGAAGTCATAAAAAGTAACTGCGAGTCCTGTTACCCCCCCCCCCCCCCCCCCTCTAAGAAACCCCCCCCCCCCCCAAACTGGCCCGCAGCCAGCTCCAGCACGCTCCGAGCCTCCTCACCGCTCACTTTCCACCTCCCCTTCTTCTTCTGAGAGGACGGAGGGAGGGGAAAGGAGGAGGAGGAGGAGAGAGGGAGGGGGGGAACCTCCAGGAGCTGAAAGAGGTGGAGCAGAGGGGAGGGATGGAGGGAGGAAGGGGAGGGGAGTCTCTCTCTCTCTGGATGGGTTGGAGGGGGCCGACGGGAGCCCTTGGCCGCCTATTCGCCTTCCAGTTTGCCTCCGCACTATATAAACACTCATTGGTGCCTCCTGGCTGGACGCGCGCACACACACACACATATACACACACACACTCATACTGAGGGTGACTTGTATAGAGAGAGAGAGAGAGAGAGAGAGAGAGGCTCAGAAACAGAAAGGTACACAGAAAAGAGTGGACGACAGAAAGTGAGAGAAGGAGAAGGAGGACGGCGGCTCCTCAGCATCTCCTGCGCACCTTTTCACTCCTGCACGGATCTTAAACGGCTTCACTTCTCCGTTTTCTCCTCACAGATGAAAACTTTTTATATATTTTAAAAAAAGAAAAATCTTTTTTTTTTATTATTATTATTTTACTATTTGAATTTTTCATCTGTTATCTGACCGAGACGTGATTCCTGGAAGAGTTTTTCGTTCATTTTTTTTTCTCCCCAAAAGCCGAACAGAATCTTTCCATCCCTCCAGAAGTTTTTTTTTTTTTTTTTAAGTTTGGGGCTTTTACTCTTCTTTTTGCCCAATTGTCCCCGATTGTGACATAAACGTGTCACCACCAGATTTTGGCTTCAAAAGTTTTAGACTTTTTTTTTCCTTCACTCTAAGTCACAAACAAACTAAAAAAAAAAAGACCAAAAATGAGTTTTCCAACTTCAGCGCTGTGTGTTTCTTGTGCTAAATGCTTAAACCATTAAAACTAAGTGAGTTTTAATGGTTTTGTTTTTATTTTTTTCACACTTTACACGCTGAGGTGTGATACTGAAGACGGGGGGCGCGGAGAGAGGCAGCTCAGCTCACCTGTAGCATCTCCTGCGCTTTGATTTGCACTTTTTTTACGCACAGAAACGCAACTTGGTGACTTTTTTCTCCTCTTTTTTTTTTTTTTAAAGAAATATCTGGAGATCCAGTCAGCCAGAGAGAGAGAGAGAGCGAGAGAGAGAGGGGGAAAGATCTCTCTCTCCACACAGTTCATTCATTCTGAAAACACAAGCCGCCTCTTGTCACTTCCAGAGCGCGTAAAGGAGCGCTGCGCTTTTACGCAAAAGAAAAAAAACTTTAAAATCATCCAGCGGATCCGCAGCTACACGTTTTTGTTTTTTTTTTTTAAACTGTCACTGAGAGGGACCGCCGGGCTCTCCATCACCATGCTGTTCGACAGTTTCGACCTGGTGTCGGCTCTGGCCACTCTGGCCGCCTGCCTGGTGTCCATGGCGCTGCTGCTCGCCGTCTCCCAGCAGCTGTGGCAGCTCCGCTGGACGGCCACCCGGGATAAAAACTGCAAGCTGCCCATGCCGAAGGGATCCATGGGCTTCCCCTTCATCGGCGAGACCTGCCACTGGCTCCTGCAGGTAAGAGGGTCCGGGTCCGGGGGAGGGAGGAGCGGGGGGGGGCGACTCTGTGTCTGATCTCATCAGTCTTATCGACTGCTGTGTGTGTCGTTGTGTTTGAGTCCATTCATCACACTTACACACTCCTCGGTGCGCGTGAATAGTAAATTAGCTGAGCAGGTTTCAGACTTTTTCCATCCAAACTCGCTTTGACTCAACATCCCATGATGCACCGAGAGAAAATACACACACACACAGATCAAAGACTTTCACTTGTCTCCTGATTAGTTTACAGTCCTGTAATCTCCCGTGATCCTCTGTGGCGATGAGATCAGGACTCTTTTTTTTTTTTTATCATCTCAGACGGGAGCGCGTGGGGTCAGCCAACCGCGGCGCGCGCCGGAGGGGGTCGAGCCGGAGTCACTCTGATTGGCTGGTTAACTGTCGGTCATATCTGATGCTGTGCCTGAGTTAAATTTAGATTCGGCACCACTTCCTCCAGAAGTTTCAAAGTAAAAGTCCATCTTTGATGCGCAAAAGTAAGCATAGAGAAGTGAAGGGTTAAAGATGAAGAGCACTCCTCCTCCTCCTCTTCATCTCTTTCTCTGTTCTCTTATGCTGCATGTATCACGACTGTCCCATAAGGAGGGTGCCCCCCCCCCCAGGTGATTGGACAGATGGCAGAAAACGGGAATGTCTTGAGGCGTGCAGTGGCTGATGGGTAAAGGGAAACCTCCACAGGAGCTTTTGTCCAGAGAACGTGAGCAAACAGGAGGAATCGAACCTTGTTGGGACAAGTTTGTGCATGTGTTTGAGCCAGTGCTTCAGTTTTGTGGGTGGGGTGGGGTGGGGGGTTAGGGGGGGGGGGGGGGGGTTGGGGGCTTCAGACTCCTGGCTTGACCCCACCAGGCTGCACGCAAGTCCCGCTACTGAGCAGCGGCTGTCAGCGCCAGCTATGATGGCTCCCAAGAGAAAGGGAAGGAGGAGAGAGAGAGGAAGGAAAAAGAGAGGAGGGAGAGAGAGAGAGAGAGAGAGGGAGGGGGGGGGGGGGGGCTCAGACAGCAGAGGCACGTTGGCCGCGTGCGGGACTTGAACTTGCGATGCTCCTCTCCCTTACATCTGACACCGAGTGAGACGCGTTCCCAGAATGAAACCAGGGATCAAAGCCAACTTCATGTCAGGCAGACAGAGGAATGAGGACCAAAGTGTCCCCCCCCCATCCTGCAGCCTGGACCTGGACCCGGTCCTTGACCCGGTCCTGGAGTTCAGGTCAGGAAGCAGCACGGCAGAGAAATGGAGTGAGACAGAGAAGCTGGGCTGCAGCGGTTGCGGTTGGACCTTCCTGTCCAGATGCTGCTTTCTGTCTCGGCTGCACCGTCCGCTGTTTGATGTCAGACGGGTCCGGGGACGAGTCGTCTCCGTGAGAAAGTCAGCCAGAGAAGGGGGGGAGTGCACACAGCATCTGATTAAATTCAAGAAATTAAGAAATTAAGCTACAGATGTGGGCTTTTTAAACCGGACTGGTCCTGATTAAGAGTCAGAACAAAGGAACGTAGCTGCACTCAGCACAAACAAAGCAGCCTGCTGCTCCCTTCAGTGTGGGTCAGGAAAACGATGACTTTCCTCCACAGTCCTCATTCATCGGTGACGACGCAGCAGATATTTACACTGAGGGGAAAAATATTTGGTAGTTTCTTCCTTTTATAATCAAGTTTCAGGACTACATAGGGAGCCGCCCTCATCATCATCATCATCATCAGCTGGAGTCCTGATTCGGTGTTTTTGCTCTATTTTTGGTCTCAACCATCCACCGGGGAACACGCCTAGCTCTCTAGCTGCTAAACGCTCCGCTTTGTTCGCCCGCTGGTTTCAGGAAGTGATGTCACATTCGGGTTAATCACGACAAGCAGCTTTTTCGGTGCGTTGTTGTAAATCTGACAAAACTGTAGCTGCAGCCAATATCTGCCAAAAGATTTCCCCACAAACACACACAGACGCACACTTCGGGCCTTGAGGTGTGCATAAATACACATGCAGTGTATTTTTACCTCAACACACACACACACACACAGCAGCTGAAGCACATTTTCATTTTTTTCTGACGGATCCATTTTAAAAACGATCTGCAGTTCGGAATAGTTTTACGGTCACTCTGCCAAAGAGCTGTCTGCTCCCATTAGGAACCGAAACCTTCAGGAGGGACGGTGCCAAGCAGGAGCGCTACCGAGCGCACACACACGCACACACACGTGCACTGAGTCAGTAACTACATGCTGCAGATTTTCTTCTACCAGTTATCCAGCTACACCTGCAGATACACCAACATGCTTTAGCACACAGGTGCACACTTGTGTCAACGCAATATGGACGCACACGTGCCTCATCAGTATCAGTGCGACTTTTGTGTCGACGCCTTTATTATATAAAAAACGTGATTCATCCACAAAGAGATGAATGAACGCAGTTTTTATTGGCTCCGTACGCTTCAGACAGATTTGATTTTTAAGTAAAAACTACAAGATACTTCCTGGAGTTCCTCTAAAATTGAAACGTGCTAGTTTTTTTTTATATTACCTTTCTGCTAATTCACATTACAACTGAAAGTTCACAACATTTTAAACTGCGCTGCTTCGTAGTATTTGCGTTTTTTCGGACACGGTTAAAAAACGGCACCAAATTTCTACGTTTCCTGCAACATGTTTATCCTGAAAGTTAACGCAAGCTTAAAATTTGTCGGATGAGCCGAAGTTTGCAAAAAAAAAGGACACAGAGGTAATGCCACAGGAATTCTGGGTAATGAACTCGATCACCTTTCCAACGTTAAGCCTCCGACGACCACCGGGGGTCACCAAAGCGCAGCGTTTATCTACCTGAAGTTTCTATAAATATTTTTAAAAAATCGTTAAAGTTTTGAGACGACAAACACGAAGCTGTGCGCTGAGAATTCTGGGTGTTGAAGTTACTCTTTCGATTTGGAGGAAATTCACGCTGTCATCCAGTGATGCTACGCTTGATCATCGAGGGGACACACACACAGATACACACACACACACACACACACACACACACACACACAGAGAGACAGAGTCATGTAAGACACACAAATATACACACATGCAGTGCAGACAGGCTGAACTGAATCTGGGTCAGACCAGAGGAAAAGAAGACGGCACAGAGACTGTAGAAGGCACAGTGTGTTTGAACAACACACACACACACACACACACACACACAGAGGATGTCTATGCAGAGTGTTATCAGTGACAGTTAGTTGCTTTTATAATTAATCTCATTTAGCTTTTAGCTGTTGGACAAGCTTTAGCATCAACACACACAGACAGACAAACACACACACACACACACACACACTAATGCGATGTCCTTCTGTCTGCCAGCCTGTCGTCTTCTCTCTGTCTGTTTTGAAGTGATGAAGTGCAAATGATGGTGGGCAGAGTAATAACAGTCCTGCAGACCAAACCCTCTCTCATCACACACAGTGATGACAGCTCTCTCTCTCTCTCTCTCTCTCTCTCTCTCTCTCTCTCTCTCTCTCTCTGTCTCTCTCTCTGTCTCTCTATGTCTCGCTGTCTCTCTCTCCCCCTCACCTGTCCTCCTGTCCTCCTGCTCTTTGTAGACGCACATGAACAGACTCAAATACTCAGACAGCCGCCGACTGACCTCGGGTAATTATTTCTATTCTGAGGTGAAATCGTCCTTTAACCGCCCCCCTGTCTCATGGTGCCTTCAAGTGCAGTCGTATTTCTGAGCGGCATCCATCTGAACGGCCCTCTTTGTTGTTTGTGGCAGACTTTTTGGTTTAAAAAGTTTTTTTGTTTTTTTTTTTCAACTGCAGGACAAAACAAACGCTTGATTCGATGTAAATTTGTTGTTTCCAGTGACCAGCTCTGGTTCTAATAAACCCCCTCTCATCCTGACAGCGTTGTGGTTCGAGTCCGTCCGTCCTGGATCGAAGACGGGCTGAACATCTGGATTTGTGGGGGGGGGGGTCCGGTTTACGGCCCACGTGGGAGCTTTGTTGTTTTTTAAGGTGGATTGCTCCTTTAACCGACTCAGACAGAGCAGGGATTGTGAAGCCTGGTGGCTTCATCTATAGTAGGTTCCATTACTGTGGTCCAGCTCGCTGTGTGCTGCATAGCTGCGGTTACACAGCCCTCACACACACACACACACACACACAGTAAATGGAAAGACTTTGAGTGCATGCACATAAAGACGTGTAACACGCAGCAGACGCACATATAGAGCAACAAAACAAACTGCACCACGCGTGACACGCTCGCACGGATCACATTTCAGTACCGATTGATTAACTCTTTCTTCTGCCTGTCCTCGTTTTTCTTTCGTTCCCAAATTAAAGGGAGCTGGAAAGTGTGTGTGTGTTTTTTCTTTGATACATAGTTGATTGGAGGGGAAAAGGGGCAGCCCTTTATATGTGTGTGGTGTAACAGCGTTAACATTCAAGGCAGGACCCTTGAACCTCCGAGGACTCTTCTTCTCACATCCCGCGAACCTTTTTTTGTTTGTTTGTTTTTTGTTTTTTTTTTGCCCCTCCATCTTATTAGTTTGTTTTTGATTCAGAATCAAAAGCCTTTCTGTTTCCTGCTCTTAAATGACTTTCGCCTGACAGTTTCTCTTCCTTTTAAAAAAGGAAAGCCATCTTCTTTATCTTTTACGCACTACGCGCAAAATCAAAGTTTAGCTGCCTCGACTGGAGCTGCAATGCAAAAAAAGAAAAAAGGATCCGAAGTCAAAGTCGAAACCGCAAATATTGCTTTTCTTAAATGAATCTTTTCGATAACAGCATCTCTCCTTGGCCGCCTTTTCTTAATTCCCTCTCTTCACATCCATCCATCCATCCATCCTCCTCCTCTTGTTCAGATTAGCAGGAGGTGCTGGCAGCGGCCTCCTTGCCCCTTCTTTCACCCCGAGAACAGGCTGCTCCCGGTCCAGCACTCTTGTCCCGGGCCGAGTGGAGTCCAGCGTTAAGCTCCTTCTCAATGAGTGTGAATTTGTGTGTCACAGACAAGTCGAGTTTTTTTTTTTCCCCCCTTCTTCTTCTTCTTCTTCTTCTTTTATAAACGCTTCACTGAAGGTCTACAATTAGACTTTCACCAATTTGTCTTCTTCGCCCGAGGAAAAAAATAAAAATAAAAAAAATTGTTGCATCCAAATCCAGGACTTAAAACTGTGGGGGGAGGGGGGGGGGGCTGTTTTCAGCTGCAGATTATTAATATTTAGGTGAAGCTATGAAGCCACAGTTCATCCTTAAAGAGGCGTGGCTGCTAGTTTTTAACAGTCAGATCTACATGTGTCTGAGGCTGAAGTGTGTGTGTGTGTGTGTGTGTGTCGGTGTATTAGCTGGGGTCCCGGGGTGAGTGCTTAGAGAGTTTTCAACAACCATAATCTCCCTTTCTATAATGTCCCCGGGTCAGGGGCCAGCCCTCTCTCTCCCTCCATTCTCCTGGTTTTTTGGCTGAACTATCCGCAGCCCTTCTTCGTTAATCCGTCCTTTCTGAAAACCAGCACCCTTCCCACCTCTCCGCCACGCTCTCCGTCTTTTCCTTTTTTTGTGTGCGTTTCCACTCTTCTTCCCCTTCTCTCCCTTTCCTTCCTTTCCTCCTCGCCTTACTCTTGTTCCCTCGCTGTCTCGCTGATGTGGTGGCGTGACCGCAAAGGGACGGGGCCCATTGTGGAGTCGAGGACCTATCGCAGCATTCAAACGCAAACGCACACACACACAAGACATAAAGACTCACACACTGGTCCCTCGGTATCTCTGGCACCGGCTGAATGATTGACAGCTGAAAGGAAAGAAGGAATTCCCTCACAGCCTTTGACCTCGTTTCCTCTCTCTGCTTCTTCCCTCGCTGCTTTTTCACTTTTATTTTACTTTATTTACTTTTTTGGACAGAAAACTTGCTCACGAATTATTCTATTTTTTAAAAAATAACTCCAAGTTGACGCTCCTGTCTGCTTTCTGATTCACCTGCTCTTTCTCCAGAATAACAAAAGCAAAGACTTACCTTATCTGCCGCCGTCATCTTCCCACCAACACACCAACCAAAAGCTGCAAAGACAAGAAACAACCAGTCACCAATTTATGTCTCTCATTTTTCATTTGTTAAATCTGAATCAGTAAAAAGATTTTGTTGAGCGATAGAAAGTAAGAAACAGAAAAGGAAAGACGAGCCGCAACGCAACTAGAATTTTAAGACAAATTTGTGTTAAGCTTGTGTTTCCTGTTCGAACAGGTGTCGACGTGATATCATCAGTAGTCGCTTCAGTGTCCGTCAAATTAACGCAGAGCGAGAATTTAACACTTTTTACACTTTAAATCCAGAAATCAGTTTTCATGCGCCCGCGTGAATCGAAAAATGGATTTCCCATCAGTCTTTATTCTGAATGTAGATTTTCTCTCCCTACAGACACACACACACACACACACACACACACACACACACTCTTGCTGCCCCCCCCCCCCAGCTAGCTGGTGTGTGTGTGTGTGTGTGTGCTTGTCGAGCCGCGGCATTGATCTGAGTAAACATAATTAGCTGTGTTTTTTTGTCTTGCCCTAATAAAAGAGTCATTTGTTGGACATTTCCACTGCGTTACAAAGAGGACATTTATAAGCCCGGGCCCAGGTTCGCCCCCAGGCCAACCCCAACAGAACAGACGGGGGTATTTTTAGCACGGCCGGTGCCCCTGCTCGGACAGTGTGTGTGTGTGTGTGAGTTTGCAGAACAAGAGAGACGGCGATCATTGTGTCAGATTTTCTTCTCGTGTCAGAAATGTTCGGCGTGGGAATGTGTAAGGGAAACACTTGGTGTTTGGAAAATTCTCCCAGAACTGCCCCCCTCACCCACCTCTCTCTCCCGCTCTTGCCCCTTTATTGAGTTTCTTGTAAAATATCTGATAAATGTCTGCCCAAAAAAAATTATCCATAAAAGAGACACACAGAGTTCAGAGGGAGAAGAGTGTTATTAAACTCTGCTGCTGACCCTCAGCTGTGTCTACATAACCTTTGACCCCGACATTACCTTATTCTGACCTTACATTTGACCCGTGGCTCGGATCCTACAGTAAATCTGACACCTAGTGTTTCATCTGCACCTTAAAAACACACTGCAAAGTCAGATTTGTGTGTTTGACACACAAAAAAAAAAAAAAAGATTTTTAAACTTCATTTGGAGTCAGGAAAGTCAGATTTACAGACTGTATGTGAACTACACCACCTGCATAAAAATCAAATGCAGAACGAGTGTGAGTCTGAGCTCTGATTGGCTGGCTGGACAGGACTGGTGTTCCCCTTTCACACACGCACACACACACGCACACAGACTCTTTATGGTTTTCAGCTCAAATCAGACGTAATGTTGTGGCAGCAATTTTGGTTTTTGCGGGTTTTCTTGTCTCTCTCTCTCTCTGTGTGTGTTTGTTTGTGTGTGTTTCTGCCTGTGCAATCAGTGTTAAGGAGTGACGCCTGCGACATCTACGACTCTTCGTATGTGTGTGCGGTCATGTACGTGTTCTCCTGCAAGAGAAGTGTGGCGTCATTACATCACAACTTTTCCATGCTTGCTTACTGTGTGTGTGTGTTTTGCCAGGTTTGATGGGGAGGGGAGCGTACACTTCTCACCTTTTAAGCTAAATGTCATCCAGACCACACCCCTGGCACACACACACACACACACACAGTATATAACATTTTGTTGCACGCACAATTTTTTTTCTTGCAGGGAACATGACAAATGAAAGTTGTGCATTTTCTGCCAAAGTGTGTGTGTGAAAAGAAAACAGAGAAATGGAAAGAGGAGATACACACATCATGCACACACCAAAGAAATTACACAATCGACCCAATCTGATGCTGTATCTTGGAGTGTGAAAGGGAGCCTTGTCTGGCTGACTGAGGAACTCCCTGCTAATGTGTGTGTCTGTGTGCGTGTGTGTGTGCAGGCCTGCCAGGCAGACATACTAAACCACTCTACATCCATGTGGCAGCAAAATGTAGCTTGGAAAACAACCCCACTCAAACACACACACACACACACACACACACCCTGAGGGCTCCAGAGGCCAGCCGGCGACCTGGCGTGTGTGTTAATGTGTGCGTCTGTGTGTGTGCGTGCATGCCACAGTAAAAAGAGGAAGTGTACAGGAGCTGTGAAAACAGTTCGGGTCAACAGTTTGTACCCAGACAGAGCAGCAGAGTGAGAAAGAAAGTGAAATCGGCCCCTGTCCGCTAGCTCGGCTCAAATATGAAGGTAGAAAATCCGAAACATGCGGCTGACAGAAGAGGTGACGGACCAGAATGCAATGCAGCAATAACGGGGAGCGTTTTATAGAAATAAATGGTGCAGACGAAATAACGTCAACACCTCGTGAAAAGGTCTTAAGCAGCTTAAAGGCACGGCTACAAAGCCGGGAAGTGTCGGGCCCGAATGCTAATTAGCCGCGTTTTTCATCTATAAAAGCCGTCTGGCAATCGCAGTTTTCAAAGCAACGTGAAACAGCTAACAGAGCGACGAGGAGGCCGAGGAGGCCGAGGCATCTGTGCTCAATTTAGGTTGAGTTCACGCTAAGACACGTTGACATGTGAGGTTCATCGCGAGCAGGAGAAGGGAGAGATGAGCGCAGCGGCGGCGATCGATCAGGTGCTCTCACAGCTCTTCTGTTTGCCAAGACGAAGAATTAGTCTAATAAGTGATTCAGACTGTTGGCGTTGGTTGATCGTTGCTATAACAACAAGGACGGTCCGTTCTGAGGTCCTGGTTAAGGTCAAGCTGCGGCTCAGAAACTAAAACGTTCGCTGTTTTAACACCATACAACTTCATAACCAAGGAATCTTTTTTAATATTCAAGGTTCCTCCCAAATATCACGTCTTCTCACTGGGGCAGAACAGAAGAGGTGCATGATGGGAAGTGTAAATCCTTTGTTTTTGGATTGTGACCACAGCGGAGTGTGCGTTAAACTCTGTGAGCTCCGTTTATGTCGCCGGCGGGTTTGGTTTCCGTTCCTGTGTATTTAGGAGCTGTTGGTAATAAAAGGTGATTAGATGAGCCGGCGTTTTCTCCGAAGTTGATCCTCGCGGTGAATCGAGCAGGTTGAGAGTTTAATACTCAGTTTAAACACTTCCCTCATTTTAACGGTTCTTGGCGACCGAAGCAACTTTTTGATTTGATTGTATTAAACGTATCAAGGCTTCGCTGCAGGACTCTGCGCCACAAATTACACCGTAAACCAGAAGCACTGTGAAGATAAATTAGTGGAGCAGCAAGAGGTGAAGCTCACACACAGACACACAAACAGTAAGCACCACTGCAGCGAGAGAGGTGTGTCTCAAACAGGAAACAAACTACCTGCTAAAATTAGCTGCCTGCTAAAAGCTCTGCATTATGCAAACAGACACACACACACTGTATGTAACTAAACATGCAAACGCAAAAGATGATCGCCAAAGTAAAAGAAGACAGACTCACAAACTACTTCTTTAGTCTGTACACACACAGTTAGCTAAGAAAGTGTGCACATGTGTGTGTGTGTGTGTGTCTGCGCCTCACAGTTGTACATATCTCTTTCCCCAGGAGTAAACCGGGGTCAAACCAGTTAGTGTTGTCACGGCAATTTTCAGTTTAGGCCTCTTTGTGTTTGTTTGCTTTGCACATTTCTTTGGGCGAAATTTGGTGTGTGTGTTTGTGAGAACATGCATGACTGCATCGAAGTGCCTTTACATGTACATGCTTGTGTGCTTTTACTGTATGTGTGTGTGTGTGTGTGAATGCTGCGTTTGTGTGCAGGACCTGGTGTGTCGCTGTGTGTGTGTGTAACACAGTAAGCTGCCCTCCGGCTGATATATATTCTTTTCACTCAAACAGCCCATTTACAGTTCTGGGGTCGGCTCCCTCTCGCTCTGCCGTGACCCGGACCGTTAAGAGGTCAGCGTCAAAGCTGAACTCAGGTCAGCTCGCTAACTGACTCCAGCTCTGGTCCTCTGGGGGTTTACTGACAGCCACGCTATTCAAACTGAGGGGAGGGGGGCCCAGCCTGCTCTGCTGGGTAGCAGTGTAAAGAAACAACAACAACAAAAAAAGAGAAAGTAGCAAAGATTTAATCTGAATCCTCAGCGGCAAAAAGGTTTGGAGCAAATTTCGAAGCAGCACAATCGATCTTTAGCATCTTTGTCTGTCGATGCGAATTCCTGCGGTGCTTCTGGGCTCCGGTTCCTCCAGATCATCTGTCAAATCTGACAGCTTTTTCTCTTTGGATATCACTGCTCACGACTTTTTCCTCTTTCTTATGTTTACTACAGACTTGAAACCGACACACTCGATGAATATTTCAATAGCTCAATAAATACAGACCATTGCTGCGATATTCGCAGCTCATTTTAAAGCTGTGAAGTCTTGAAGGAGTCTAATTGTTACCAACTTGAGGCCTGGGGCCCCCAAAGTGGTCATGTTTTAATTTGTAAGGGTCACAAGTCCAAGACCAAGGGAACTTCTGAGGCAGAGGAAGGATATAAATGTCTCTTAACAATCAAATACGCATCTTATATGTATAATTGAGTACAATACATCAGCTGCTATTTCAGATGTACGAGGTTTAGAGAACTGGAAGCAGATTACAGGGAGTGGTGGCAGGCAGAAAATGACTAAATCCTCCGTTCTGGTCCCCACGGATGAGAAATTTCATTTGCTGTACTCGGAGCCTGAGCTGTAAATGTTTGGACAACCTTTAACCTCCACTATTCGGAGGTAGACATGGATGCTGAACTCCCTAAAGGCATCGCGTCCTGAAGGCAACTTAAATCAGCTTTCATTGAATTAACCTGATGTATGTGGGCTCCTTAAACATCTGCACTCTGCTGCCTTCAGCAGAGAAGTTTACTTTATCCCAGAGAGCCCAGATGATTGAAACATCAGTAACTTTATGCATGTAAGGGGGGCAGAAATGGTCTGTTTGGGCCCCAGACCACAGAGAGGAGGAAAAAAAAAGACTTTGAGCTGACTCTCTTTTAGGTTTGAAGATCAAAGCTGGACTGAAGGTCAGATCCCAGAGGCTCAAATTAACGGGAGGCATAAAAATCAGTCGTAAGATTCGCTATCGGGAGAGAAGGAGCGCTTTCTGCCGCGCTGGAAAAAACACCATCATGTGGTTCCTTGTGGAAATATCAGATTTGCTAACGGGCGGGTGATGGTGAGGAAGAGGAGGGGGACGACGATGATGATGTGCACAGAGAATAGAGCCAGTTTTAGAAACGTACCATCCTACTTCAAGTGTTTGTTGTCAAATTTCTGCCAGGTTCATTTTGGTTTCCTCACGGGCAACATCAATCTGAACAAAAAAGAATGAGTGAGCGGGGGGATCTCCATCCAACAACAGAAAAAAAAGGCAGGAAAAGCGGTTCTCTGAAGGGTGGAGTGTTCGGGGATTTCCTCGACATAATGTCTCCTCACACCTTCTTCTGTATGTCTCTGCCACTAAAAGGGAAATTCCACAGTGCAGCCAAACGCTCATCATTGTTGTCCAGCGAACTTCAAAAGCAGTCCAGGTCTTTAGAAAACATCAATCTCTATATATACACAAAAAAAACAGGATGATTAATGTCAATATGGGCTTTTCCATCACAGGCTGTAATCAATAATAGCCCGACCACACCCTGCAGAGCTCTCAGACTGACTCCTCTCTGTCTCTTTGTCCAGGGTTCGGGCTTCCACGCATCACGGAGGCAGAAATACGGCAACGTGTTCAAGACTCACCTCCTGGGCCGCCCGCTGATCCGGGTGACGGGCGCCGAGAACGTGCGTAAGGTGCTGATGGGCGAGCACACGCTGGTGACGGTGGACTGGCCTCAGAGCACCTCCACGCTGCTCGGGCCCAACTCGCTGGCCAACAGCATCGGAGACATCCACCGCAAGCGGAGGAAGGTCAGGACGCTAACACAACACACGACTCGACCCGCGTTCACTTCACAGTTTGGGTGGAATGTTCCTTCAGATGGAGGTTTTAACTTTAAATACTTTAAATACAGTTTACACGCTTCGACTGAAAGACAGAACCGAGAATCTGTTTCCAGGAAAAGAGACGCCACGTTTAGAACTTTTCTCTACACATGTACCAGAGAGGAGTGGGCAAACGCACACTCTCAAGGAAACACAACACAACAGCGATAGAGAGAGAGCATCAGTGTAAAACTATCCTGCTCTCTGAGGCTTATCAGCAGCGTTCTGGCTACTGAAGCGTGAGAACGACCTCGCTGTCCTCCCCCCAACATCACCCCCCACCCCCCAGTCCACACGGACACACAAACAGAGAGAGAGAGAGAGAGAGACATTCCCAGTCAATACCTTTTTACCTTTTTTTTCTCATATCTTCTTCATTTCTCTGATTCTTCCTCCATCCTCTCTCTCTTTCTGTGCCAGGACCATTTCAGGTAATCAGCCACTTACCTCCCCCTCCTATTATCCCCTTCTCCCCCGGACACATACCTTCCTCCTTCCCTCTCTCACACACACAAAAACATCAACAACACACTGATAAACACACACAGACACACAGAGAAAGGACTAGAAGCAGAGCCGGGGGTATTTTCTGGTAAATCTCTCTCTCTGGATCCACCATGGAAGAAGGATGGGGGAGGCGGGGGGGGGGTCAGGTTTCGTTGCCCCGGTGCCTGGGGATGGTGAGGGGTTGGCTGGGTCTAATCTGGGCTCTGATCCCCTCTCCTCTCCCTGGAGACCCCCCGCACTAACCTCATGTAATGACCCCTGATTAGGAAGGCTGCCTCCGACACGGCACAAAGAGGGGCTTTCTGTGGGGGCCCGACACACACACACACACACACACACACACACACACACACACACACAGCAGTATACTAAAGCACATGTGTGCACACCTGAACATTCCCCACTTTAAACCAAATACAGAGACAAACGGACAGTCGGGGACGCTGCCTATAGGAATATACTGAGCAAAACAAGCAAACTTCTACAGTCTCTGCAGGAGATGAAGCAACGAAGCCGTCAACAATAGATCGAAACCATTGTGACTTTGGTTTTCCCACCAGAAGTGAAACAGAATAAAAATCATGATTCTAAGAATTATGAAGGCCAACGTCTATTCCTGCAGCTCTGGGCTCGCATCATGAAATCATTTCCTCCGCGCCACCAAAATAGTTAATAGTTAATGAAACACTTTTAGGGCTGCGTAACTTTAAAAGACACGTCATAAACACAGAAGCGGAGCCAAGTAACACTACAAATAAGTCAAATACCGATTGTTTATCAAGAGTTGTTTATCAGGCCGAAGTGGGACGTTTTCTTGACGAGGAAGCAACAAATATTTTAAGTTTTCTCATTTCCTGTTGTTGGGAGAACAGGAAATGAGAAAACATCTCATCTCGGAAAACAGAAGACGACAACACATGCTGATTGACAGGTGCACACAATAAATCACCTGACGGTCATTTGTGTAGCTCTGTGTGTGCGAACTTAGGTGCGACGTCATCGTGATGACACGAGGGTAAATAGACGGAGATTGAAACCGAGAAAGGGCAGAGAGGTCAACGGGGCGGCTTTCAAGGATTATGTAGGCGTGTGTGTGTCTGTGTGTGTCTGTGTGTGTGTGTGGGTTGGCAGTGCACTCCCTCCTGTTTTCTGGGTAATAAAACTAAATCAACAGACAGAAGCGAAACAGCATCAACTGAGACAGGCTGACTGTCTGACCCACTGGACCAGAACTGCTCCTGTGTGTGTCTGTGTGTGTGTCAACCCTCCTTGTGGTTTTCGTACGGAAAAACAATCTTCACACAGCACATTAGCCTTTGGTGGATCAACAGAGCCAGCCAGTTTCCATATAACCTCGTGTTAAGCGGGGAAACTAACTCTTTCTCGGAGCCGCAGCGGCCTGGTTTTCCACTACAGGCCAACCGGGGCCAACGGGAGCCAGCCAGGATTTACACACCACCTTCCACTGAAAACAATATCAAACATACCCTTTTCTCCTGCAAACACAGTGACTCCTGGGAGAGGTGGAACCGGCCGTATTTATCTGTCAGTGTTTGCAGGTAAAGGGGTTGTGTTTGTGCGTTTGCTCGGTCAGTTTGGGGCAACAAAAACAGCTCCAGGACAACTGCACTTGGTATAAATAGATAAACCGCGTGTTTGTCTTGTGTCGTAATAAACATGCAGAGAAGGCCGAAGAAAGCTCCACCTGACCCGCAGTGGAAAAACGCCCCCCCCCCCCCCACCTCCGTGCAGAAATAACAGCAGGAGAATCCAGACTTTGTGTTGACAGTGGCAGCCCGGTCTTTATTTTCACCCCCTCTCACATACCTCCTCCCCCCTTCTCACCCTCTTTCCTTCCCCGTTCGCCCTTCGCCGCCAGCGCTACATTTTCCTTCCTCCCTGTTTTTCTTTCTTTTGGACCCCCAAATTTAGGAAAAGGCAGAAACAGAGAGACAGAAAGGGAATTAAAGAGACCACCGACGCCCCCACTTCATTGTTTGTCGGTCAGAGGAATTGTCGGTTCATTTCACGCAGCGGAGGCGTTTTTGGAGAGGGGATGCTGCTCCGGATGGAGCTTTGTGTGTGTGATGGTGTCTGCTGTGCTTCTGCCCATCACCAGTAGAGGGCACTGCCAATTCTGACTCAGAAGAAGCCCACTCTGATTTATTTTAATCCGTGCCAAAGGTGAAATTTTCACTAACAGAGCAGGATCTAGTCGTTTTTCAGGGCGAGGTAAAAATCCAAACACATGCTTATCTGCTGACTTCATACAGTTTAACTTTGTTCATTAAAAGTTATTAAACATCAGTTGTGTATTAAGTCTGCATTTGAGAACCACAGCGATTTATGATATTTTAGATTTTTGCATGTTACAGTAGTCTGAATGCTGACTCTGCAGAACCGCCAGCAACTGCAGGTTTCTTCAATGAAGTAAAAAGTGCTTTATTTCCCCTTCAAGTAAAACCAGCGGACTAATAAAAAAAGGAGGAGAAGCTCAGGGCTAAGTGCCAAAGCAGCAAAAAAAAATAAAAAAGAATGGAAATTTATTAAATAAACAAAAGAAGAAAATCCATGTTCTTCCAGCTCAGAGAGAAGATGGATGTGGATAAAAAAAGGGAGTGACGACGGTGTGAAAACTGTAACGTGGAAATGATGTGACTTCACCTTCACCTGGCGGTTTGTGCTCCGCAGCGAGGCAGCAAAAGAGGAAAAGGAATAAAGAGTGCGTTTTTTTTTTTTTTTTTTTTAAGGAAGGATGAAGGGGCAGGGAGAGACGGGAAGAGGTGGGAGTAAAGAGAGAGAGAGAGAGAGAGAGAGAAGAATAAAGGAGTCTTTACATGTCTGTGGAACCAGCAGCTCGCAGCACTTTCACATAATTTAAGACATATGGACGTTATTACGACGGTTGTGTCTGTGTGTGCGACACTGAGTGTGTGTGTGTCTTTAAGCCTGTGTCTTTGCGCTGCAGGCTACAGAAGACAGTCACGTTTTTGTGGTGCAGCAAAAATGACTGTTTTACTGAACAATCCCCACACACACAGACACACACACACACACACACACTTGGAAGGTCCCAGAGTGACATTGCATAAAAAAGTGTTAGTTTGATTGGCAGCCAGAGTGTGTAGGGAGATACTGCGTGTTTGTGTGTGTGTGTGTGTGTGTTAATCTGACCTATAGTTACCTTTCAGTCTTGGCCTCCTGTCCGCCTGCACACACACACATACGCACTGAATGACTCACAATTCTTACAGTAGCTCAACCCTGCTGCTGTGTGTGTGTGTTAGAAAAGGCAAAGCACTCCCCAAATTGACCAATTATTCATAATCCAGCACAGACGGGTTAAATGGCTAAATTCACAGCGTTACACAACCTCCGTTAGCTTAACGAATGTTTTCAACCAATCAGCTCTCAGTCTCTGAATGTCATTCATTCATTTTTATAAGCGGTTTTATTTTTTTGTCCAGTTTTTCAGCTCTGTTCTCGATGACAGAGTGGAAACGAATTAAACCGACTAATTATCATCCGATTGACTGACCGAGAGCTAAACGTCAAATTAAAAAGATAATTGATTGACAATCAGTATGATTTTTTAAATACTGGAGGATCTGGACGGTGGCTTTCAGAAACCCAAACCCTGGCCCTGGTCCTGAGGTTCAATTCTGCTGAAACGAAGCGAACTAACTAACCGAGCGGCGGGTAACAAAAGGGGCGGCCTCGTGTGCTTGAGGTCAGATGCTGTGTGTAATCCCCTGTGGTCAGGGTTGGCGAGCGGGTCATGTAAGCTGATCTGTGACCAGCGGCCTCAGGGCGCGGCGGCAGAGGAAATGTAGCGCTGCTAACGTCTTAGAGCGCCCTGTGATCTGCGCTAGCAACTCCCTCACACACACACACATTTATAATATATATATATAAATATCTACACACTCATAAGAGCGCATACACGTAACTCACACACTTCGGTGCACACAGCAGCAGCTCAGTGGGCTATTGTTCATTCATCTGGGGGCAACGGAGGGAGGGAGGGGGCGTTTGGAGGAAAGAGCACAGAGAGAGAGAAGGAGAGAGTGAAGAGGGAAACGGAGGAGAAAGAAGAGAGGAAAATGAGGTAGAGGACAAAAAAAGAGGACGAGCGCCCGACTGATGGTTTGGTGGCTGAAACATCAACCTCAAGAACCACATGGACCCTCGCTGGCCTGGACCCAAATCCCACTAGAAGCTCCTTTCTTCCCTCTCAGCCTCTATTATGTCTCGGTGAAGAGAAGCAGGAACACTTTGTCTTCGTGTCCATGTTCTTCCGAGTGTGTTAACATATGGAAAATATATTCCAAATACACAACAAAGCCATTCCTCTCTGCACAAGCTGCGCTTCAAAAGCGTCAATCCTGTCGGACGCCACAATCACAGAAGGACTTTCAGGATGATATTTTGCAACGTCCTCGTCAAATGTTCACTAACAATAACGTCTACGCTGCTTCAAATGTAGTTTGGTTCATCTGCAACGGTGATAAAGTAGAAGGAAAGTCGTAAAAAGAACCCGCAGGGATAAAACGAGTGGGAGAAAACCACAGAGGAGATGCAGTTCTGAGTTTGTGTAGGTTTGATAATGAAGAAGTTCATTAAAAAAAAGAGGCATAAAAGTTCATTCAGAATAAACAAATAAGGAAAGAAAGTAATACAGCGAAACCAAATTGACACGCAAATGTTCAGCCCACATCCTGACCGGCGTTTCCAAGACGACTCGAACGGCTCTTAAAGTGAATTGAACGGGTGATTGACTGGCTGACTTATCATTAGACAGTATTTCTTGCTAATATAAAATTTGCTTGTTCAAATGTTCCAGTCTCGTTTCATCGAGCAGAAAATACAAACCATGTGTACCAGTCGCTGAACTTTCTCGACAATGCGGGGAGACAACATTCAGATGAACTAAAACATAGGACTTATTATTATTATCATTACTGTCATTATCGTGATTTTGAACTGAAGGACGTGCGTGGGAAGCCGATTTCACATCGCGTTGCTCAAAAAAATAATTTAAAAGTTGACATTTAAGCATCTATGTGGTCAAATAATCTGCAACTGTTCTGCAGAAAAGCTCCAAAGGTTAAAGGCCCACGAATGTTATTCATCCAAATAAAGCAAAGTGTCAGTGACTGATTCATATTAATATAAAAGGCCTATTTTTGTTCGGCCTCTCTCTCCTCTCCAATGTTCTCCGTGTCTAAATCACTTCCAAGACTGTTTTAAGGACAGTTTTGGAAGTTAAATCAGATGGAATGTTATTTGTCCAAACATCACTGACGACTGGTGACTGATTCATACGAAGAAATACTACGAGCAGCCAGGAAAGACTCCCCCCCTCCGTTCTCTCTCTCTCTGTTTCTGCTTGTCATTCTAGTTTCGCTGACTACAGGGGAAAACCTCCACAATGTATAAGTCTCTGTAAAGAGGAAGGAGAAGCAGAGTGAGAATAAGGAAACGGGCATCAGAGAAAATAAAAAGAATGAACAGGCGATGCAAAGTTTGGATGACGTGTCGCTCGAATTGATAGAAGATGTCAAGGAGCGAGATTGAGCATCGCAGATTTGATAGGAAAAAAAAAAAAAATTACAGCAGTGTGTTTTGATAAAGGGCAGAAAACCAAAATGAAAATCCTCCAGATTTGGGAGGATTGTGCCAAAGTGCAGAAAATGATCCCGCTCACAATTAAATAGATCCCAAGTGGGCGTAATCAAGCTGCTTATTTTGCTTGAGCAACACTTCAAAAGCCAAAAATATTGAACTTATAATAAACTAAAAGAAGGAAAACAAGCAAAGGATCACACTGGAGAAGCTACAACTATGGGAGTTTCATCATTCCCTTCAGTTGATCAACTTATCTCTTGGATAAAGACATGTTGGACCTGATTTCACATTTTACGAGTTGGCGTCCTTCCACTAAATTTGACGGGAGGTCACAAATGTAAACGTGAACGTAGAATAAGCCGCCATCTGCTCGCACGCCCAGTGAGTCAGGATTCACTGTATTTGAGGTTTCCTTCTGCTGGGGTGACTGAGAGGACGGAGAAAATTGCAGCCGTGTGTGTGTTGAATGTTTTGTCCTGTTTTGACTTGCGCTGGTTTGAAGCCGTCCCCGGCTGCCGTCTGTGCCAAGTCACGGAATTTACGACCTTTTAATGAAAATGGCGGCCGATGCTTATCAGTCATTCTGTATTTTAAATGGCACGTGTCTCCTCCAGGTGTTTGCCAAAGTGTTCAGCCACGAGGCCTTGGAGTCCTACCTCCCCAAGATCCAGCAGGTGATCCAGGAGAGCCTCCGGGTGTGGAGCTCCAACCCCGAGCCCATCAACGTCTACAGGTACAGACTGTCCCAATTATTTGTGTAACCAAAGCTAATTACACAAGTTTTAGACAGCAGAGGACATAACTCTGAGTCCGTTTGGGGTTTCCACAGGGAGAGCCAGAGGTTGTCGTTCACCATGGCGGTGAGGGTGCTGCTGGGCTTCAGGGTGTCGGAGGAGGAGATGCGCCATCTGTTCAACACCTTTCAGGACTTTGTTGACAACCTGTTCAGTCTGCCCATAGACCTGCCGTTCAGCGGCTACCGGAAGGTACGAGAGCTTCACCTGCTCTTCTTCAAATCTCCACACGGTCCTTTGTCTTAACAGTTGTGTCTTTGTGTGCGTCTGCAGGGCATCCGTGCACGCGACACTCTCCAGAAAAGCATAGAGAAGGCCATCAGGGAGAAGCCACTGTGTTCCCAGGGGAAGGATTACAGCGACGCGCTGGACGTCCTGATGGAGAGCGCCAAGGAGAACGGCACCGAGCTCACCATGCAGGAGCTGAAGGTAAAAAACCTGAGTGGGAGGAAGTGTTGGGCAAACACATGCTGGAGGGAAGCCAGACGCACAAGAGGTCACTCCATCGCGCGTGGGAGCAACACAACACAAGCAGTCTGTGTGTGTGCAAACACGCACACAGTCGCACATACAGAAGAACAAATGTGTCAGCGCAGACGCTGTAAAGCACACACACATGTATGTAACACATACAGAAGAACACACTCTCTGTTTACCTAGGAAAGTGGTGCCCGAGAGGACCTGTCTGGGCCTCGTGAACACACACACACACACACACACACACACACACACACACACAGACAGACAGACAGACACACACTGTTGTCATATTTTTTTCCAACAAGTCAGATCAGGAGTAACTCGTGTGGCATCTTTAAGTAAAATACAGTTTGACAGCACAGATGCCGATAGACTAAGACCAAAACACACAGACACACACAGACACACACACACACACACACACACACACAGGCAGGCAGGCAGGCACACCCTCTATTTACCTATTAAAGCAATTCTGAGGAATTCTGTGGAAACTCAACTCTCTCTGCTCGCTGTGGTTTCTGGGTTCAGTCCAGGGCCAAAAATAAGTCAACACTCCCCCTGCTAGGGGTCTGAAAGAGGCCTCCTGTACACACACACACATTTATATATATCTAAATACACACACAACGTACTGGGGAGGCCCTGTCGCCAAGGCCCTCGCCCAAACAGACACATGTGGGCTGAGCCTGGGACGTGTTTTGACACAGATGATGGCAGATGAGAGGTTTATAATGAGAGTCGTGCTGCCCGGCCTCGATGTTATTTATTCCACCACCTTAATAAAGGGCTCCGCGAGGCGTGCTGCTAAATGTTGTTCCTGGATGCAAACGTCATATTTCCAAACACTTTACTTTTCAGGAATTAAAAATAACATACTTTCATTACGTATTGGCTTTTGACATTTTTTTTGGCTCGATGTTGTTACCAAACAAAATGGCAGGCCTGAGGTGTGGGGTGTTGGATTTGCGCCCAAAGTAAAAGTTGAGGTCCCGGGTTTGCTCACAGTTTGGCTTCATAATAGATGAATTAAAAAAAAAAAAAAGTCACATTTTGAAAAGAATTGAAATTTCAGGGTGAGCAAATCACAATTAGACAATTGTCACCATTCAGAAGGTAATATAAAGTCTATGTTTCCACTGTCCGGACTCTTTGTCCGAGGAGAGAGAATCTGAACAGTAAAAGTGAGGGCTAGAATCTGGAATTCGACCGGCTGAAAGATCGTTGATAACGAAGGAAAACGAACTGACGCACCATCTCCCGCCTTCAGGAGTCGACCATCGAGCTGATCTTCGCAGCCTTTGCCACCACCGCCAGCGCCAGCACCTCCCTCATCATGCAGCTCCTGCGTCACCCTCCGGTCCTGGAGCGACTCAGGGAGGAGCTGAGAGCCAGGGGCCTCCTCCACAATGGCTGCCTCTGCCCCGAAGCCGAACTGAGGCTGGACACCATCGTGAGCCTCAAGTACCTGGACTGCGTCATCAAGGAGGTGCTGAGACTCTTCACGCCCGTCTCAGGGGCCTACCGAACCGCCATGCAGACCTTCGAACTTGACGTGAGTAGCCCAGCAGTCGTAACAACTTATGCATCTTTATTTCACTTTGACGTTGAGAGTTTCTGCAGAGGTCAAAGTCTGAAGGTATAAAAACGCCACCAACCCGCTCAACTTCCTTTCTCTGTCTCCTTGTCTCCAGGGAGTCCAGATTCCCAAAGGCTGGAGTGTGATGTACAGCATTCGGGACACCCACGACACTTCTGCGGTCTTCAAGGACGTGGACGCCTTCGACCCCGACCGCTTCAGTCAGGAGCGGGGAGAAGACAAAGAGGGGCGCTTCCACTACCTGCCCTTTGGCGGCGGCGTCCGGTCCTGTCTGGGCAAGCAACTCGCCACCCTCTTCCTCCGCATCCTCGCCATCGAGCTGGCCAGCACCAGCCGCTTCGAGCTGGCAACCCGGCAGTTCCCCCGCGTGGTCACGGTACCCGTGGTCCACCCCGTCGACGGGCTAAAGGTCAAGTTCTACGGCCTGGACTCCAACCAGAACGAAATCATGGCCAAGTCAGAAGAGCTGCTGGGAGCGACGGTTTGAAAAGGGCAGAGCTGACGAGTAGGGGTAGGGGTGAGCGATCGAAGAGGTCTTTAGGGAGAAGACTGAAGGAAGGAAAGAAGGAATATCAGTTATCTTTTCTTCTCCACCTTTGTTCTGCCAAGTTGGAGGTTGTTTTTCAGACTAAAAGAAAAGCAGAGCTCTTTGTCTCTTGTTACAACCGATGATGATTGAGACTTTCCTCCCTGATAGGAAGAAGCTGCCAAAAAAAAAAAAAAAAAGTTCCTAATTACGCTCTCTTCTGTGTATTTTTTTTTTTTTTTTTTAAGAAATATACAAACAAAATGTATGTAGACAAAAAAAAGAAAAAAAAAAAGCTATGTAATATAATTAGAAAGAATGTGGGTAGTGCACAACGGGAGAAAGAGCGGTATGGTGGTACTTCTGGTGAAATGAAGAAAAGTATAGAGATGGTTGTGGAAGGAGGGAGAGATGGATGAAACAGGGTAAAGGAGGAAAGATGATTTTAGCATTTTGCTTGTGCTGAATCGAAATCAGTGAACCGTTTCAGGGTAAAAGAGTCCGATGTGTAGACTGGAAAATTGGTAAATTTGTGATCAGACAGGACGCCGCTGAGATGCAACTCGTTTTCGAAAAGAATGAAAGAATCAGCGGTGACTTTTTTTTTTTTTTTTTTTCCCCCCCTTTCAGGTGTTTTCTATCAAAATTCAGACAGTTTGCCAGCTAACAGATGCAGCGAAAGGGGTCGTAGCACAGCGGGCACCGAGCTCGTCAGATCGGCTCTGCTCGCCGTAACACGATCACAGTTGCGTAGAGATAATTCGGGTCAAGTATCAATTCAGGCAGCGAAGGAGAAGAGCTCTGCTCAGAAATGTGAGGGATGTCATTCTGATGTGGGAGATGAACTGGCTGTATATTTTAAGCGGCAGAACATTTAATATAAATGGGCAATTCTTTCAGTTTCCTACAGCCGCCTCAGCGTTGCTTCCATCGAAGAACCGCACCGTGAAATCAGCTTGTCAAACGACCACCGTCACGTAGAAACATTCATTTAAAGGCTCTTTTCGGCTTCAACGTTTATTTTCCTGCAATCCTAAATTTTCCAACATCACCCTTCTTCCTCTGTGGCTGGCAGGTTGGCCAACTGCATTGCCTCAAACTGTTGCCCAATTATAGAGCATGTGTGAACTCAGGTGCTGAGTAGACGTAGAGGCGAATAAAGAGTAAGACTTAGCTTTTTGATATTTAACTCTGACTGACTGCACATACAAAAAAATAAAAAATAAAAAAAGACTATCACTGATGTCGTTTCAGAGCTGGACCAATTACTTTTTGAAAATCTTGAAAAACAGTGCCTTTGCTTTCTGTTTGCAGAAACGAAGGATTATCAGGGGCTTCCGTTCGTGTTTCAGATCGTTTTGGTCGTGCGTGCAAAATCGAGAATCCCCAATTTGGCATCACATGAGACAAAAGTGTCTGAAATCCAGGTCAAACTGTAATAAGGTCCAGACCTGCTTTGTAACCTCTCTCAACCTGTGCTTTGATTTTGGAAGTACAATTCTAAGTTGCATTGAGATTTCACTCTCTCGGACGGCGACTTTATCCCACCACGAGGATACAGAAACGAATCGGCACAACTTCCTGAGCTGGAGGAGGAAAGAAGGGAGGGATGAGGCAGAGGTGGAGAGGAGATGACCTACATACATGCTGCTTGAGTGTTGCTTTGTCATTGTGTGTTTGTTTTTTTGTGTACTGTTTTTGTTTTCCTGTCTGCTCGGGGCAGTCGTTTTGAGTTCTGCGGAGAAGGTGACGTTGCGTCTTGCTGCTCCTCCAATCAACGCTAAGAATGCAAAACAAAAACAACTTCCATGGTTTAAGCAACTTTATTAGCTAAAAGAGATTTATCGTTCGAGGTGATTGCACAATCAGGTCTCTCAGAGCTTTGTGTTCCCAATTATGGAAAGAAAAGAAGAAGAAGAAAAACAAAACTTCTCTCTGGGACGAGTTAGCTGAACTCTGGGACATTCTTGAATCCTCGACCGGAAGCTGCAGAGAGAAGGACCAATGAGGTTTCAGGGGAGCGCAGGGTCGTGCTCACAGGGCTTTTCTTGTTGGAGCCTGTGCCAGACGTTGTTCACTCTTTCTACCAACCACACCACTGATGTCTTCATGATATGAATATATATATATATATAAAAATCTGAAAATAGATTTTTTTTTTTTTTTTTTTGCTGCTTTCTTGTGTATATTTTCTAATTGAGAGTTCTAGATTGCAATAGTTTGTATCAATTGAGATTTGCTATTTCTTTCCCTTCACATTCATATATATGGATATGTATTTATGTATATATATCCATATATATGAATTAGCTGGTTGAAATATTTGCCTTTTTTGAAAACAAAAAGAGCGTTTCTAGATAATAGTGTATATTAATTTGTACAAGATTCTTTTCTTTAGCAAGCCATGGGGAAAATCAGCTATTTACGTCTACTAATAACCTAATATTAATGTTATTGTATGATTAATATTGTTGTTATAAGATATTTGAAATGCTATTTTTTATTCTATTACAGAGTTAGAGTTTTTAGCCTAAATGAGAAGGTCTTTGGTAAATATTGGATGTATTTCGAATGTTATGTATTTCAGTTATATTGTAAACAATGTTTAAAATGTTAATATTGTTGATTTGATTACTGTAATAATTATTTGTTTTTGTTATTCAGACTTATTATCACTGCATTTTATTTGATATTAATTATGGAAAACAGAAAGCACTTGCGAGGTATGTCTATTTTTTAAGTGCCAAGCGACTACACTTCCCCTTCCTGTCACCTGTTGGTTTCATTCTGTACATAATATTTGTATTTCTTTTTACAGGAAAATATGTTCATTTAGTTTGAATATGAATGTCTTGTTCGCCCTTCTTCCTTTCCTTTTTTTGTTACAGTGATTGTTAAATGTACTCCTGTAATAAACTATAAAGTGGAAAAGTTACCTGCATCAGCGATTTGTTTGGTAGAGTTGAATGTGAATTTGTGCGTTTTGATGAACAACTACAGCCTGCTGACAGTTACATACAACAACAACAACAACAACAACACGTTAATAGCAGTAAGATGCAGCATCACATCAAGTACTGCATAACTGTGGCACAATTTCCAGAATGCTCGACCATATTTTTACTATTACTGCACATAAAAATAAGGGAAGAGGGTAAAGACATAAAAATACAAGTTTGGGAAAGAAAGAAGGGTCTCATAAAATGTAAGAATGTCTCCGGCCAAGGCTAGAAGATCAAAACATTCACCTTACAGGAAGTTTGATATTAAACGACTAAAGCAAGAAAAGGTTTAGTTGTTTTTTGTTTTTTTTTTAACGGTACAAACTGGAGGCTTTAAAAACGACGAGTTACGTCCAACCACGTTCATCCAAAGAGCAAAGCGTCGCCATTCAACCCTGACACTACTGAGTCTGCTCGTTCAGATCCAAGTGTGTAATTATATGTTGCAGTCAGCGTTTCGATGGAAGCGTATCGGACTGAAATACGATGGAGAAAAATGTTTCGTATCGTATCGAAGCGAAGGGTCAACAAACAAGAAGGCTAATTTATGAGACTGTGCTTATTTAAATAAATGTAGCCTGACATTAAAAAGACAGACTTGATTTAATCACTTAAATATTCCTGAGAAACGCTCATGCTGTCTTCAAAGTGTGCAACAATGCGACTGGTCTGGCCTCTCAGAGCTCCGACTGACTGATGTCTCAATGTCGACATATTTGTTTTTATTTCCCAGCCGACACATCACAGCGGTTTTTTGCGAACATCAAGACAAAAACCGTCGCTGTGATGTTTGCTGGGAGTTTTTCTTCAGCTTGATGGAAGACAGAGCGCAGTGACACAATGACACACTTCAAAGAGTCGGGCTGACATAAGACAAGATTGGAAGAGTCACTGCATTAACAGTTTGGAAACACACAATACTCACAATTACACACACGGGGGGAAAAAAAAAAAAAAAAAAAAAAATCACACAGCTTGTGGGAAGAACAAGGAGTTCAGTTCTGTTTGTTTGTAGTTTTGCCGCCAGGAGAGACTTATTGCCGCACTAAACACTCCAAGATGAATCACTTCAAGGGAGCATGTGTGTGCATGTGTGTTGGTTTCTCCCTTGCCCTGCTGGTTGTGGTGTGTGTAGACATGGTTTGATGGTTTTCATGAATGGAGGGAAGCTCTGTGATCATAAAGCGACTGACCTCTGTTGACATTTGTAACCATTTCAGCGCAATTAGTCTGTATTTTCATGTCATATAAAATGTAGCGTCAGAGTTACACAAGCGGAGACCTCGTTGGACAACGTTTTCCAGATTGGGAATCAGGAGCAAATCCTTCTTGTTCTGGAGCCCAACTGAACCACACGGCCTTCGTGAAATTAAAGAGGACGAAAAGAAGTTGCAAATTTATATCCATGAAGATTCGATTCAGTGAAATTACTGTTACCTGCTGCAGGAAAAAGGACATTCCTGACAAAGGAGCGCACACACACACACACACACACACACACACAACAGCACAACACTTTCTGGTTTGTTTTCCTCTAAATGGGACTACAAAAGAAGAAACTGAAACTGGAGACTGACTGATAAATCACGTCCTCAGTTCTGGTTTGGTTCTATTCAGGGAAAGATCATTTTTATGATAAAGGCAAAAGCCACCTTGAGTCACGATGGACGCACATCCTGTCCTGTCCGAAGCCAAATCATCCTCCCTCCGACTTGTTGTGTTACTTTAACAGTGTCGTTACTTGGTCTCTGCATTGTGACAATTATTTCACATAACTGAGAAGGGCCGGTGGAAGAAGGAAAACACATGAAAGCCACGAGGGAGAGGCAGCGGGCTGGGGGAGGGGGACGAGCAGACAGTCTGAGTCCTCCCAGCTGTGACTGTCTTCTCTTCTGAAGGATTAGAGCTCAGTTATTATCCAGCCGGCTGGATGCAGAGGCACACAGTCCAACCCTCGGCTGCAGGTTTTAGGACTGGAGCACATCCTGAGAACAGAAACTGAGGCGACAGGCCGAGGAGCCGGAGTGTGACAGTCCATCTGAGGATGGGATGATGAGGGGAAGATAAATGGAAGTGAATAATTATCACAAACGTCTGATTGGCTCTGCGGACTTTAGTCCAAATCAGTAAAGAGTCCATTGTTAAATGTGTGGCAACAATCCATTTAGGCCTGTTCTTTCATTTAATATCCCTTTAGTTTTACAATCAGGCTTATTTTCATTGTGTCCCTCCTGGAATGGGAAAGCTCCATTTTCCACCAAAGGAAGTTCTTGTTCTTGTGAAATTTTGGGATTATATGAATTTTCTTCCAACGCCCTTGATGGGTCATTGGCAGGTTTTCTTCCAAATGCAACCAGAGATAAATGAAAGTGAAAGTGATTTCATCACGTGTGTCAGTTGACTATTAAGAGTTTGGGGACTTTTAAGGGTCACGGATGGAGCTTCCTGGATTTTATGGAGCTGATTTTATGATTGTTGGCTGGATGTGTCGGACAAATGCCTCATCCAGCCCGTCACCAGAGAGAAAAACAAAACGTTTTCACTATCACAAAAGTGCTGTTTTACTTTCTCTATATCCAAGTTCAGATTATCATTATTTTTAAACTAGATAAGACTTCATTTAGCTTTTCCAACCCATTTCAGCAGACTAAAATGTGGACTTGCAGAACTTGGTTGTAGCCTTCAAATGTGTGAGTTCAGCATTTGTTTTTCATAAAGTGCAGGAAAGAACCACTACATGGAGGTTTAAGAGGGTGTCAGAAGTTTTAATTGTCTGGCCCTGGGGAAAAACTTCTGTTTAAAATCTATGAAGATCAGAGAAAATCTGGTTTTGGATGTCATCCAGTTTCATTTTTCATCTCAGAGCACACACAGTTTCCCGTAAGAGCGTCTGGTTTGTTTTTCCATCATTAAGAAAGTGAGGCTGCAGCCGGAAGTAACAGAAGTCCCTGAAAGTGAGCTGCCAACAGCAGGAGGAAGTGTCAGGATCACCAAAGACGACGAAGAATGAGCGTTTGGAGACAAGAAGAGGACAACAACTCCGTCTTCCACCAAGAAAAAGATTTCCGAGGAAGCGCCAAACTATAAGTTTCAAGTTTCCTTAAAGTCTTCCAGGTGCACGGAGACTATATTTGTTCATTTCATTGTCTGCATGTGACTTTGCTTAAGGGCGCGTTGTTGCACAATTGTTGGTAATTCCAGGCGGGCAGAAACATCTGTTGGTAAGCTGCCACGGCTTTATGACATCTAAGGTGTGAATTTCCTCGTTGCAGTTATGTGGGGCTTTCCTGCACAGTGGCCCGTCAGACCTGTGTGTCATTTCTTTTTAAGACTCTCTGCTGCGAGCCAGCAGCTTTGGCTGGCGACGACGGCGATCTGCTGCAGTTTGCAGATGTAAAACATTCAGAGGGAACCTTTTACGACTTCCCAATGTTGGTACTTTGTGCAATCAATATCAGGAAATGAGCTACAAACGGTGGTTGGGAGGTTTGCATTCTCACTTCTATCAAACAACACAAGCAGATCCACTTTAGTTTTTTTCTTTCTACATGGAGGACTTTGAAGTTGATTCAGTGTTTTGCTCCAGAAAGGTTGCACCCTGCGTCCATCCATCCATCTGTGCATTCATCACTCTGCAGTCCACGCACGGCCAGATACACTGAATGAAGCCCAGTCTTGTTCTGGTGTTTGTTCAGGATTTAAAAATAAATTCTGCTCCATAAAATCCAGATTTTTTTCCAGCTTTTTTTTTTTTTTTTTTTTTTTTAATGTTAGGTTGAGATTTACTTGATGTGATAACAGTTTGTGCATGATTCAGAAGAAAGAATCCAAAAACCCACAAAGGAAGGAGCTCGAGAACAATATTTAACTTATCTAAGGCTGATGGCTGAAGGTCTTAATTATTTACATTAATGATGATTCTTCAGGTTTTAATGGAAACAATATGTGAAGAGAAAGAAGAGTTACTTTTGTTTTTAGGCGGCACTACAGAACAAACAGAAATTGTGATCCAGCATGACTGTCTTGTTTAGTTAGTGTCTCGGGCGTGACCTCCTGAGAAAATAAAAAAAACAGAAAGAAACTGTTGCTTTGCTCGACTCTTTGGAATAATAAGGAAAAACAAAACCTGTCTGAGAAGGAAGCAACTTTAAATGAACCAGCAAAATAATGTTGAAAGAGACGTAAGTGAAGCTAAAGTGCAGGGATTTACCGAAGGAGTGTCTGTTTGTGTGTCATGAACTTCAGGTGAACAGGTGACAGAGTCAGACAGAGTTCAACGAACAAGCTGCAGCGACCTCAGACTTTAAAACCAGGCGTCATCGTCACCTCCCGGAAAAGTAAAAGTTCATTCGCATCAGTCCCCACAGCGATGGGAGCACAAGAACACACACAGGCAAACAATGCAAACAATGCACACTAATTGTGTGTTTGTGTGAAGTAAATCCAAGCCGTGCTCATCCTACATGACCCGACATGAACCCAGACAGGAACCCGTTAGTGAACACAAGAGCGCCACCTAAATACAAAAACTGCAAACTGCAACATTTTCGCATTTTGATCTCATTCAATCAAATGTTTTGTATGTTTTTGTTGGACTGTATTAAGTGTTGTTGTGTTGTTTCAGTGTTTATCCCTAAAAGATGCTGATTATGAATTATTGACCACACTGGAAACCAGATCAGTGTCAGTCTGACGTCACTCCATTGATCGCTGCTCGGATGTCCATCTCACGTCGTCGTGTATCCGGCATTCACAGATTCAGAGTCTGCTTCCAACTATCTTCATGAAATGTGAAAATAAATGACATTCGTACTTTTAGGTGACTTGTTTTTGATACTGATGAGAAATATTGAGTTCATAATTTGGAACAGCTGCCTCTTCATGCCGCCTCAGTAGGAGACTTGAACTCTACAGAGCGTGAATTTGTAAATAATTAGCAACAAACTGTAGCGCCTGTATAAATTATAAACGCACACACAACCCATGAAATAACAAATTCCTAGATGCTACGTTGTGTCATAATTCTATGAAGTCAATATATAGGAAGATGCATAACTATCCTGGTCTGCATCCAGATCCAGCTCCGACCCCCCCCACCCTGAAAAGGAGACACCAGAGCGGTTACGTCAGCTAATGGAGCCAAAAAGGGTCTGATGCTGCTGAAAGAAAACATGATCCATATAATCCCACGGTAATCCCAAACCATTAGAGGAGAGTCAAATCAATAATCCCATCGATCAGGGAAAGATGAGCCTAATGCCGTGAAAGTGATACAACATGAATATTTGGTTTGATTTAAAGTTACATTCTGCATATCAGGCTAAAAGTTTCACAGAGAACGCAAACTGTGGTCGGAGCGAAGTAAAAGAAAATGGAAGGACAAAGAGGACGAGAAAAGGAGATCAAGCTGAAGTGAAGGAGGAGAACAGAAATAAGGAAAAGATTGGAGTATGAAGGATTTCTGGCCTCTCTCTGGTAACGACTGCGATCGATCTCAACGTGGTTAAATATTCAGAGCTTCGGAGCACGCCAGTAATCTCCGTGGAGTCCTGCCACTGTGAGAGGGAAAGGTGGCCATTTGGCTCGCCATCAGGGTTCAAATGTTCACATTTCAGGTTTTAATCAGGATCAGATTGCAAATCACAAACACACTTGCACCGTGACACAGTTGTGCATCATGTGCAGCAGAGTGTTCCTGAAACCTTCAGGAGTTTAACAGGATCAGCTCCAACCGTCCTGTGTGGATAAACAGTACAGACTTCTGCCTCAACATCAGCATAATACATGTTCCAAACATTACCTTCAATTCTTTTGATTGGACTTTAACCAAAAAAAAAAAAAAAAATTGTGGGGTCCTGCTGCTGTGTAACCATCCATCCATTTTCTTTGGGCTAAGAAGGGAATTCCAAACTTCCATTTCTCCAGCAAGTCTTTCCAGGTCCTCAGACGGAATATCGCTCCTGCCAGTTCTGGGTCTCCCCCGGAGTCTCCTTGTTGGACACGCTCAGTAAAGACGGCTTATTCGACGACTGAACCACCTCACCTGGTCGGCCACTGGAGCTTTTCATTTCACCTCTAATATCTCTGATATCTCACCCTTTTGGTCGCTCCACAGAGATCACGACCACGATGAAGGGCGGGCGAACGACGATCGCGCAGCAAATTTTCTAAATTATTTGTCGAGGATTGAGAATTTCTGTAATTCCATCAGATTTTTTTTGGTCTCCAGTCTGAAGGAGAAGATCTGGATTGTGTTAGAAGGTGAGAGACAGCGGACGAAGACGGGATACAGATAAAGGAAATAAATCCATTAAAGATGACCTCGGGAGCAGGAAACAGGAATGAGTCTCAAGACCTGAGAAGAAAGGTGAACAGAAAGGTGAACAGAAAGAACGATGAAGAAGAGATGAAAAACAAAAAAAACACAAGGAGAAGAAGAAAAGGGAAAGATTTTGAAAACAGGAAAAAGCAGGAGGAGGTGTGTATCAGATTTGTGTCTTGGCCCTGCCAGACAATCCTCCTATCAACCCATTAACATCTAAATTGTTTTTTTTTTTTTTTTTATCAGTGCCATCACACACACACACACTAACTTTTTTGACTTCACTTGCCCTCCAGTTCTTGGGCTCTTATCTGTTTTCATAAAGGAACAATGGCTTCTTTCAGCCTGTCTGCCCTCCCTCTTCGTCCAACTCTCTCTCTCTCCTTCTTCCCCTTCGTCTTCCTCAGCCTCTCTTCATCCTCGGAATGCAGATTTCCGACCACAGGGTTTGAAGTCAGGCTGGAGGGGAGCTAATTATTATGGAAAAGAGAACAAGACGCAGGGGGAGGGAGGGAAAGGAGATAGAGTCTGCAGGGAGAGAAAGAGAAGAGCAGCGCTGTTGTTCATTAGCAGAGTAAAAACAAAGAGACAAACAGAGAAGGAGCGAGGAGTTCATTTCCCAAAGTTCCCATGGCCTGCAAGGGCTCGGGCGTATCCCAGCATGCCGAGGGGAAAGGTAGGGAAAGACCTTGGACTGCGATCCACCTGACTCGGGCCTGTTTTTGAAATGAAAAAGCACGGACACCAGGAATTACTCCTCACCGCCGAGCCGCCGCAATAAACCAAAACGACTCGGTAAAAGTTATGGGATGATTTGGGGTTTTTCTGAACACAGCGGGTGTTGATGAAAACCACCACACCAAGACCCTTTAAAGGATGTGGTTTTCGTGCAGTTGCAGACACATTCTGGGTGTTTTTCTGTGTTTTTGCGATGGGAACGCGATCTAATCTTGATCTGACCCAGCGAGAAGGCTCCTGTAGCCAAGAAAGGAAAAGCAACAACGAACAAACGCTGCTTCTTCTTCAGGGCCTTCTCCTCTGCTCTAATCTTCCACATCATCAGATGGATTTCAAAAAAAGGCACGATTATGTATGCTTTTGACAAACCCTCGAAAGGACGCGGCCTCGACACGGTCAGCTACAGTCACACACACACACACGAGGTGCACAACTGACACACAATTCACTTTTTAAATGATATTAAATTTGCACTGGAAATCCTGCGAACAAAGCTCTCATTGTTTCGGTTGTCGTTGTTGTTGTTGTTGTTGTTGTTGTCGTCATTTACTCTCGCTGCTTTGGCAGTTACTAAAAATAAATGTGCGTTTTAAGCTGTTGAAGAACTGCTGCTGCCATTTTCCTCTTAGGAACATAACTGAATGATTAAAAAAGCAACATCTGCCACGGATAAATGTTTTGAAGTTTTTTCTTTTTTTTTTTTTAAACAAGGCGCACATTTAAACAAGTGATCAGAGTATGATGTCTGATAGTTGGCCTCTGCCTTTATACAAAGAAGAAATATTGGACAAAAAAATATGTATTGTGTATTCATACAGCGGCCGAGGTTTGGAGAAAGGAATTAACTTTATCTGATCTTGAAACAAATCGAATCCCGTCCGCACACGTGTGAGTTTGTTGTGCGCTGACATTTGAAGAGTGAATATTCAGGCGCTCCGCCCAGGTAAATCGACCGAGGCCAAGTATATATCTTAAAGAAAAAATAAAATCATTTCGGGCTCATTGTAGCGCGAACCAGGTGATTCTCATCCACGTGGATTTCATACAGCGGACATCTTCACGCTGCCAAGTTCTGAAAGCTCGTCATTGAGCGACATGCTCATAATTTACTGCGCTGCTCGGAGCGACTGGGCCAAAACAAACTGAACGGAGGCACACGTTGAATCGCAGCCTCAGTAATGAAAAGGAAGTAGTTAGCTCATGTGGTTGCACTTCCATTGGCTAATAGTACCATTATAGTCCGGCTGAAAATGTTTACTCCCCTGTTTCTTCACATGATAAGACCGAAAAGGGGACGAAGAAAAGCAGCTTTCATGAGAAGGCCGATACTTTCTGCAGAGGAAGCTTTGGAAAGTGCTCTGAAATAAACACAAACGGACTCAACTCAGATGTCCTATCTCCAAACAATGAAGCAACTTGTTGTTGTTATCTCGATATTACTGTGAAGATGATGTTAAGAGGTGTGACAGAATTGGAAATATTCACATTTCCCAGACAGATTTCAACATCCCATCAAGGGTTTTGCTAGTTGGACCAACGAGTTGATCAAATCTCTAAGTTTCAGGAGGCTTTAAGGTGTTCGTCCACCTTTTGGGTACCGTGGTTAAAGGACGGTGAGTTGTGATTGGCCAAAACCGATATTCAGTCGCTGTCCAGGGTCCTGAACGCTGAAGGTCGTCCGGGGCGTTTCCCCGGGGCGTTGACTGATTCAGATTCATCTCAGCGACCATTTCAAGCAGGTTAATTCATCAGTTCGGCTTTGATCACAGAGAAGAATACGAACTTTTAAAGCCAGATAGAAGAATGTGGAAGAACTTAAAACAACGTTACAGATGGAGGATAAGTGCGAGGAATGTTGCAGTCGAAAGGACAAAATTTAACGAATGCCTGAAGTTTCATTGACTATGAAGCCAGCAGAAAACAGCACGTTGGCGCAAGTCCACGGGTGCACAGCTACGGCCAGCCTGGAGTGGAGCAGTCAATCATTACTCAGGCTGCCTAAAACAAGCTAAACCTTGTCATACCACACTTGAGTGAGTTTGTGGTATTGTATAAGGTTGTAATGTTTCCATTTCAATCGCTGTCAGCTTGTTTGGCAGCGTATAAAAGTCCTGTCAGCAGGAGAAGGTGAGAGCTTTTGTGTTTGACTTTAACGGCGAGGCCGTGACGACATCATGGAAGTCCTGCATTTATCAGGACAGACCTGGTGTGAACTCTAAAAAAATGAGCCGAGTGCTCTCTCTCTTATTGCAGGTGAGCTGCAGACCAACGTTGTGTGTCTGTGGTGTAAAAATGTGCTTTTCCAGCTTCAAACAAACTCAGATAAACACTCTTCTGTCACAAACACGACTGTTGTGGTCTCACGTTGTGCTGCGGCTGTCCAAGTTTTTCACATCAGCTCCAAACTCTGCTCTTCGTCAACCGCTCTGGACAGCCGCGTTGGCAAACAAATAAATACGACAAACAAAATGAGCACGAATGTTTAGAAAGGGGAGCAGAAAAACTGAAGAGGAGCTCTGTTCAAAATGCCACGCAAAAAGTCGGCTTCAGCAAAATCTCTGCCAAGCTTCTAAATCTCAGGGATTCTCATTCCCACTGTCACTAAGCCCCCTCTCCCCTCAAAAGTATAAAAATCCACGAGCTCTACGTGTTGTAGGATTGGAAAGCGATGGAGTAAAATATTGTTGCTGTCATATTGTTGGCCGGGAAGCAGAGCGGGCACGACACTCCCGAGTGAAGCTAACGGGATCTTGGTTTGTGTCCCAGACCTCTGCTCAAGTTCAACTGATGCCACGAGAGACTTGGGGGGGGGGGGGGGGGGGGGGTTAAGATGCTGGAGATCTGGTGGATGACGACACACACACACATCCACATCTATATGTAAATGCAGGGAAAGTCACAAGATGGCTTTATACTTTAAACCACACATACAGAGGGACAGAGAGAACATTACGAGCACTGACTGTGCGGTTACCATGGGGACCGGTCAGTGGGCGGGGTCTATCAGGCCTGGTTCAGACCAAGTCCAGGTAACGTCAGCAGGACTGCTTTGGTGGAACCTACACTGTGTGTGTTATTTCTGGCTGTTGTGACAGCGCAGACCTCCTAAAACGAGCAATGAAAGAGGAGAGAAAAAGTCTCTTTTGGTTTTCTGCTGTTGCAAACATACTGACTTGACCAAAAAGTGCTCCTCCTCCCAACCCCCCCCCCCCCCCCCCCCCCCCCCCCCCCGCCCATCCTCTCCCTCCCATCGAGCTCGGAGGGGGAGATATTTGCGGGGAACGCCTGGTTTGAAAACAATGCACGTTCCAGTTCGTTCCCTCGTCCCTTCAGAGACAAACAAGACTGTGGTCCCGTCCCCAGAGACCAATGAGTCTGTGTGTGTGAGTGTGAGAGACATCTCAATGTTTTCCACAATAATCAAAGATGCAATCAAAGATGGAATGAGAGGCAAAGACAGAGAGAAGAGATTTGAGTTTCAATCATTCAAATTCATCTTCCATGTACGGACACTTTGTTCCTTTAATTCCATTTCTGTCAGATGATTCTGCTTTTCGCAGCGAGCGTTGATGTTTCAGAAGTCAAAAGCAAACACAAACGACAAACCAAATCCTGCGAGGTTGGATGAGGGCAGTGGCTGCTTTGTCACATCACTGACGGATGGCTGAGAGACCTTTGATAAAGAACCTGATTTAGGATCAGCTGGCCTTTAGATGATACAGCCGAGCTCGACGGCTGGGTCAAAAGGTAACGTCGTCATGTCATACTGGGTGGGGATCGCAGCTCCAGCTCCAGCTGCCGACCGGCCAAATGTTGCTCCAGAGATGAGCAGCAGAGCTCCGCGGACCAACTGCCAGTGTGATCCGTCTCTCTTAAGGTGCCTTCAGACAAGACGCTTTCAACAGGCGCCAACTTGCTGCCGACCAGATCCAGTGGCCGGTTTCCAGTTTCCTTTCCAACCACTATACATCTCAGTGAGTGATGTGACTTAATGTGGAACCAGTGAACGAATCGGTGATGCTCTGAGACACGTTTGGTGTCCAGCACCTAGCTGCTGTGGGTCTCCAGTCTTAAGGAGTTCCAAAACAAATGTGATATATGTATTTTCTTTTTGGTGCTACACAACCTCAACCGTCTCAGATTTTATTTATACCCCAACTCGTCGGAGCTCAAGTCTCACTTTCTCTCACAGATCATTACAACAGCGGCGGCGCGGTCGGAGTACATCGTCCCACTGCGCCTCGTATCTATGGAGATTTGGATGTCTGCTTAGCAAACAGCAGCTGTGCGGGGACAAGTCCGGTCACGTCTCAGGGCATCTCCAGAAAATTTCAGCACAAGCATCATGACACACACTTAAAGGTTTTCATGCTCACTTGCCGATAGCAGAAATTATGCAGTAAATGTCTGTGGAGAGACCTGCTGAGGGAAAAATGATGCAGTAGGTGTGGATGTTCGTCCCTGAGATGCTGCTTTGTGCATTGATTACTACGCAATATGTCCTCTACGGTTTAAAGACCGGTCTCCATGTGGTCTGGGCTCTTTTTAAAGAAATGCTCACACAACCTAGACCTTAAAACCAGCAGTCAGGACTTGTGATGTCACAGCGAAGCCCCGCCCACCTGGACCCACCATCCGACCTTTGCGAAGCTTCTTATGGATACAAAAAAAGAAAAAAGTTTAAAATATGGCGACGCCTCAGTTTCTGTTTTCATCGGCCAAAACTTTGTGACTGATAAGTAGCTCGACAAGCGCTATCTGTTGTCTCAGTGATTCCTCAACGTGATGTTACTGACTCACAACTGGTTGTTGGTAATATCACTCTGTCACAGCTTCAAGCTGAATCTGTTTACAATTTGTAGACGCAGCAGAATTCGCTCTGGATGCTATTGTATTTCACGCCAATAAAACACAGTGGAAATGAAAGTGAATTAAATGACAGAGACGGAGAAAAGGGAACGTGTCAACGAGGTTACGACCTGAAAGTTGGAAGCCGTTCGCTAGAACAAACCCTGACGCCGCAAGTTTCCAATTTACGCTAATTATTACAAGATGAGAGAGAGAGAAGAGAGGTGGGCGTTCAAAACACAGAGCTGGGAGGTGTGTTTGTGTGCGTGTGTGTGTGTGTTTGTGTGACAGAGGGGAAGTGTGTTAAATGTTTAAGGGGGCTGATGACACATTTGTCAGAACAGAGGCCCATTTAATAAACTACAACAAAATAAAAGAGTGAGAAGAGAAAGACTGAACGAGAGGAAACGTAAACTGAGTCAACAAACATCTCGAGTATCACGAAGAGATCTGGGACTTGACTCAGCTGTGCGAAGTTAAAAGTTATTGTTTTACTTTTCTGAAATGGGATTTGAACGATCAGCTCTGTTCGTTTGTTAAGAAAGGCTTCACTTTTCAGCCAGTTATTTAAACTTGCAGATCATCAAATCGAGGCTTTTGGCAGATTTTTTAATATCCCCACATCCTTTTTCACTTTTATTGTGGCGGCGCCAGAACCAAGGCCCGATCAAAAAGGTTCATCCTCGGTGTGGCGGCCATTTTAGGGACATCTCACACTGAGCACGTCAGGCTCAATTCAGAAAAGTCAGACTTGAACTTGCAAGTATTATTATACACGCTGGGAAAAGAACATCCAGCAGAGTCCGAGGGCTGGGATTCATTCTCCGAGGATCACGAGGGACTCTATTTTCACAGGAAATCATCCAATCGGACCAAAGAGACTAACGGTGGCAGTAAAAAAAAAAAAAAAAAACGCACACACTGATACAGTGTGCGTTTTTTGTGTGTTTTCGCAGGGAGACTAAAGGGATTTAGCGTCGCCAGTTCACCATTAAGTTAATTATCCTCTGTCTCCACAAATTACACACACACACCGACTTCCAATCAGCATTAAGACACCCGATCCCCTCCACCTGACGGCTTCCAGCTCCTCATCCGGAAAACTGACCCTCACACACACACACAAGGGCCGAGACGTTCCCGGCTATTTTCCTACATTCCCAATTATCCTAACTATGCCACAAAACACACAGTGGAAGCAAACACATGTAGGCAAACAGACACACAACTCCAGGAACACAAACCTACACACACACACACGTAAGCGCACACTGCTGGAAGCGTCTCGCAGGCCGGGCTGGAGCTCGGGTGGACATTCGGTTTGTGTCCAGCAGCAAATGAACATAAGTGATACGATTAAAACGTCAACAAATATTCACAATGGAGCCTTTCATGAATCAGAGCGGGAGAGCGATGGAAGGAAAGAAGACGTGGGAAAAAATAAAAACTGTCTGCAGAGAAACATGACAACGTCAGCAGCTCGCACTGGCGGATGAATCTACGGGCCACCGAGGTCTTCCTGTTATTTGAAGAGTCGCCATCCACCAGAGAAGCTCTTCTTCTCCGAGCCGACAAGAATACAGCGCACAGATCAGAAGTCAAACACTAAAAGGAACTGAATGTTTGGAACAAGCTAACTTTTTCATTTTAATATTGAACCTTTTAAGAGAAGATAAAAGTGAAGTGATGAAGCAGAGAAACTCCCTGTGAGAAAGATGAGACAGATTCTAAAAGTGAAAAATCAAACAAAACACATGGAAATGTGCTTCAGATGAGTTAAAAATAAAGAGGATCTGCTTTGATGCAGGCATTTCCATGGAAATGTCATTGGATCCAATTAGGAAAAAGTAATTTTTATAATTAAAAGAGAAAAAAAAAGTTGACATAAAAGTTTTGCTGTCTGATTTATATGGAAAGTCTCTTGAAGGAGATTAAATTAGAGGACAGAGTTATATCAATGAAACGCAAACATCTTGAAATAAGTAAAATGTCTTCCCAAACAAACAGTACGTCTGGTGATGGAGCGCTCTGACGGGGATAAACATGCTGGACATCTTATTCAGAGCCGTGTCGGGCAGAAATTCTACCCTTAATAGAGATAAAATCCATTTGTGGTCTTCACATGATCAGCCTGAGAAGATACAACCTCCCCGATGTGTAAAACCCCAGTTTCTTCACTTTCATGTTCAGATGAAAGTGGGAAATCTGGCCAGCGTGCACGCTCCCAACTTTAAGAGGGTTTCCGTGCTATTTATTTGTGTCGGGCAGGTGATGGAAACGGCCTGAATTATGTGGAAAGGGAAGGCAGACATGTTTATCTCTGGCTAAGGTTGGACACAGAGCAGGTCACCGTGAGAAAAAACATAGAAGTTCAAGATAAATTCATTTAGAGCAACAAAAGCCGAACTGTTAGGCGCAGACTCAACTGTTACGCCCTACGTGTGTGTGTGTGAGACAAAGTCCAGAATGAGTTTGTGTTAAACGACAGCGTCATGACGTTCATGAACATGACTACATTTCCCATGAGCGACTCGCCCCATGGGTTTGGTCCAGATTTGGCCTGAGGATGTTTCACATGGCGAAGGCCCGTCTGTGAATCGGCGGCGAGCGACTAATCAGGTTTGTGTTTTGATCGACGATTGTTTTTACTCCGCATGCCGGCTGCGCCCTCAGCCGGCGTACACACGCAAAGTAAAACTCGATGTAAGAAGGCGTTTCTCAGTTAGCATGCTAACACGCTAAAACAAAACGGGGAAACATAGAAGAGAATCTCCGGCATGTTGTGACTCAGGAGGCCGAACAGATTCTGGAACGTCTCTCGCTGGAATTTCCATCTGGGCTATTAATTATAAGTCGATTTATGGCCCTCGCTTGTCGCTCTTTGAACTGTCTGCCTTCTCACCCAGTTTCTCCAGGGACTCAAAAGCTAATCAGAATTTAATCAAACAAAACTCCAAATTGCCTTTAAATCATGTTGAAAGACGCAGAACGGTCGAGACAAAGATTCTCTTCAACCCAACTCCGAAGTTGCTGCAGAGAAAACTGGAGCTTTTCGTACCCTGCAAACATTTGGAAACAAAAAGCTGCACTAATGTCGATCCGCTTGTTTGATGATAGCAGTCGGTGATGAATGAAGGGGATGAAACATTGGGGACTCAAATCTGGACGTAAAGTTAACGAGATCAAGTGGTGAGAACAATTGACTCACCAACGTTCTCCTTCTTCTGTATCTCTGTTTACTCAACGTCCTCCTTCGCTTCGACCCCCCTCCGTCCATCTCATCATCTTTCATCCAGATGCCATGTTGTTGATGAATTAAATCAAAAGCTCATTTATCACTGTCTAGAAAACACACAGCAGGAATGGGAGCATCCTGTTCTCTGACACATTGCAAAAACAAGCCGTGGACTCTCTGTGTGTCCTGAGAAAACCTTTTGTCACGAAGCTAAAAGGTCACGTTTTAATGCGAGCTCAGAAATAAACAGGGTTGTTCCTGTTGTATTTGTGATGTATAAAACACTTTCCATCTCTGCCTCCGGTGACTTGGATTCTCTTCTTGACTCAGAAGGACAGCCAAAGGTTACCAGATGCTAAATAACACAATGCAAAGTTATATAACAGTTTACCAGATATGAGTCAGTGCACATTAACATCATGCAAATTTGTATTCGAACTCCGCAAAGTTTATCCGTGCACTCATGGCACAAAGAGCGCCCTGCAACTCATTATTGACATCTTGCATCAGATTCTGCTTTGTGCAGAAGTCACAGACTCTTTGGGGGGTTTAGTTCGATCCACCATCTCCACCGAGTGATGCAGTTTTAGGTTTTGAAACCCAAAAGTGAGTCATTTTCTTGCGAACTGAAGTCCAAAGTGAAACTCTGACCTTAAGTGACTGTGATTGAATTACAGTGGAGCTACTTGTGCTGCAGCACAAACACAGTATTTCAAGCTGGGGCTTCAAGAATCTCCAACAACGCAGACCAAACTGTCATCCAGTTAGTCATTAGGTGCTGACATGTTGAGGTAGTCTAGAAGGAGCCATCCTGACCAGATCTGAGTTAACCTCCTGGGAGCCCGAACACGAACTGGAATTCGTTACGGGGAGATGAACCGCTTTCATCAAGCCGTGACCAACGTCTGTGACAAAACGCCAAGAGGCCAACTAGAGCGTCATCATCACCGCTGCTTATGACCAATAAAAAACGTCCTCACGGCGAGCTGGTTGGCGGATTCAGCTCCGGTCTGCAGACGTATTCGAGAATATCAGGAAATCATTTTATCCGCAGTTGATGAGGAATTAAACACACAGCTGTGTCATCATCACGTTGAAACTAAAGACCTTAAACCCAGGGCCATCTTCCCATAGACTTCAATACAATCTGACTTCTTTTCTAACCAGTGGAGCTGCCCCCCCCCACTGATAGTCACATTTAAGGCTCTTCAGCTTTAGTTTCCAGCCCTGGAGCCGAAACCCACTTTTATAGACGGTCTATGGTTCGGATATAAAACCTAATGGAGTTCAGAGTCTGGAGCGGCTGCAGGATTTTTAGGGACCGCAGTCATGTTTCAGCCGAGAAGGTTTTGGAGAAGGGGATGACATGGGAACGAGGACAGGAGGAGGAAGAGCGATAGAGAGCGAAGACGATCCAGGTGCTTTTAATTAGAGCCGCTGAGAAAACGGCAACGAAAAAGCAAAATGACAGAAAGAGGATTAAAGAAAAAAATAAATCAAAAAAAAAATATCTGTCTCTTGCAGAGAAGATTTTTCTGGTTTTGCATTTTTCAAATTATCATTCTGTGGTCTGCAAGTGGGTGTGTGTCCACATGTGAGTGTTTAAATGTGCGTACGCATTCTGCAAAATACAATCTGCATTTAAGTGACAAGGGTTCGCTCTGTGAGAGAGAGAGAGTTTGGGCCTATGTGTGAATACATTTGTGTCATTGTGTAACTGCTCTGTGTGTAAAATGTGTGTATGTGTGAAAAATATGACAAATTGCCTGTGTGTGTGTCTGTGTGTGTGCGATACAGATGGATTAGTGATGTTGACTACGTGTTATAAGTGTCATTGCTGTGCTAAGAGATGTTTTATCACAGTTACACTCAACCACGACATTTAGCGAAGACAATCCATATCCCATACGCACACACGCACACGGGAAAGAAAAACTTACACAACACTCTACACACACACACACACAGACTAAAATCCACAATCAAATATCAACAAGCAGGAAGTGACCCAGAGAATGAACACAATCAACTTTAGGGGATAAAAAAAGGGTTGTTCGCACCACGAGTGACACGTTCACGCTCCGACCTTCAGAGGAAATCAGGGCTAAAGCTCCGGCCAGGAGCAGGAACCTCCTTCTTTAGCTGATGTTTTTTAAGATGATAAAGTTCTTCTGTGTTTCCCAAACTCAGTGTACAGTCGCTGTAAATTGGCAAAATGAACATATGTTGTGTTTTTGGCAAGCAGAAACAGAAACTGGAGAGAAAAGTGAATGTTTTTGGTTAAAAGTGTCCGACGGAGGCGTAAACGTAAAGTTTAGGGTGTTTATTCCTCACAGCTCAGCTGCTAATGCGATTTCCTTCCCCACAAATAAATATCAAGCCACCGTTCAGCATCGCTGTGCCCACAAAGAAGCACAATCTAACAAACCCATGATGTGGCTCTATTTTAACACACACAGACACACAACGCAGATGAACTTAGCAACGGTCACTGAGTGCAGAGACACAACAGCAGCCCAAACAAACTGATGTCATTCTATAGAAAAAGGAACTTCTTCTCCATGTTAACACACAAACAGCTGACGCCCACAAAAACACACATTTCATTAACAGTTGTGTGTAGATATTCAGGAGCTCGCAGTGACAACACAACTCATTAATCAGAACGCACAACAAGTGGATGAGGCCGCTGGACTCGGTGACTTTTTGGGTGATTTTGGTTCTTCTGGCTCTTTAAGCTGCTCATCGCACCAAAAACAGCAACACAGGACGAGAAGAGATGATGGAGACATAAATGATAAACACTATGGAGGTAGATATATGAAAAGACAAAACCTCTAACCTATAAAATATTAACTCTGGAGACTTCCAGTTTGTGCTCTACCTCGCAGCGTTTTCATCACCCTGCGGATCAGAAACAGGAGACAGAAGCTCAGCTATCTGAGCTCCGCGCCAGCGCTCAAATCGAATTATCTCACATTTCAGCTGTGCAGCTTTTTTTCAGGCCCTCGTGGCGGCAAATATTGATGTATTGTGTTGCAGGATTTAACCCGATCCAAAACCACAGAGGCTGACTGAGCAATCCCTCAGGTGTCTGCTCGGGCTAATAGCTGGAATCGAACGCACATCTGTAACTCAGCTGGACGCGGCGCGCTGACCGGAGGGAGATGTGGAACCGCCGCACTAATCTGTCTTGGTGTTTGACGGGCGCGGAGAGAAGCGCCGCACATTATTCCTGCTTCTCTTAAACCCAAAACAGAAAAAGGCTAACTCGCTATGTGATCATCTCTTTGCTTCTGCTTGTTATTACAATGATTCAGGATTTCTGTCGATTTCATTTCCAGCGTGGCCCCAAAACAAGACGAGACAAGACAAACATATTTCATATAATCCGCAAATGAAGGGATCGACGAGAATAAAGGATAAAAATGCATTTTCCAGGGCAACCTGATATCTGGGTGGTCAGGATGATTCCTCCTCTCTGCCCCGCTCCCCACGCCGTCCTATCGAATAATAGACACATGAAATGGCCAAAAAGTAACTTAAAAATGTATTTTCCGAGCCGGCCCTCCAACATTTAAATGCTCAGATACTCTGAGGTTCTTGAAAAGATTTTCTATTCATGATTCTAATGGCAGATTTGGCAGAAGAATGGCAGCCGTTTATTATGTGCTTAGTTAACCGGTTGTAAAGGGATCCATCTCCTGTTAAGGCAGCTCTAAATGTCGTCGGGTGAAAAAACAAAAAGAGCCGACTACACGTTTTCACAAACCCAGAAGTTTTAATGAGTTACTCAACAGTGCAGAAGAAGTCCCTCCTCTTCATTATCTATTTATTGACTGATTGGATGGAAAGGAAGCTCGGACGCACACAACATGTCCTCCAGGAAATAAACTGATTCACTGAACTGGGTGTTTGGAGGTGACTAACTCCTGCCTGGAATAGAAAACGCAGATTGTTTAAAAACAGCGGCTGCTGTTTAATAAGAAAGGAGCTGTTGCTCAAATTACAGTTGTAAATTCTTGATTTCTCATTTCAATTGATAATTATTTCCATTTTTTCTCCAAAAGAAAAAAAAAAAAAAAAATCAAAGTTGCTGTTACGTTTTGGGAAGCAGCCACCAGTTTGGCCCAAAGGCATAAAGGTTTGTTTTCCTGCCCTCAACATAAAGCTCTCTGGGCTTTGTAATGGCTAATATTACTGCGCTGTATTCCAGGATATAGCCTGATCCAAAAACCACAGCAGCTGGCGGAGGATTCCCTCTGGCTTGTCTCTCTCTCTCTCTCTCTCTCTCTCTCTCTTTCTTCTTTACTTTTTTTTGTCCGTCCTTATTTTGATCCAAAGAAGACAAAGTGCACAAAAGACGTCTGATTGCAGGTCGGAGTCAGAAAGCGGCAGGAAATTACCAGCAGCCACCTAAACGTGATGCTGAAACTAAACAAAAGAAAAGTGCTGGTTGAACTGTCGGCTGAAACGGTGGCTGCATGCGGGCAGCTTGAAGACAAGAATAGTTTTCTGCCCTCAATGTAAATCTGTCTGGGCTTTGTCACAGCCAGTATCTGTGTATTCTATTCCAGGATGTAGCCCGATCCAAAACCACAGCAGCTGGCCGAGGATTCCCCACGGCCCCAGGCACGGCTAATACCTGGAAAGGGACGCGTATCAGTTACTCTCTCTGTCTCAGCAGATCTCTTGTGGGATTTTGAAGGCCGATGCTGATGTTATAAGCCTCGAGCCGCCAACAGCCAATATTTAACACAATATTTAACATCCACATTTGTGCTATGGGGGCCAACATCTTCTGCAAATGTTCAAGTATTTGGCAAGGAAAAAAAAAAAAGGGTAACGGAAATGGCATTTTAGGCGATGGAAAAAAAAAAAACATGATCTAACGATAATAAAATGTGTTCGCCAATGCCTCGTCGTAAACCATAATCAGCTCCACGCACCGTTTCGGCGAAGAGAAATACGAGGAAATGAAAATATAAAATCACAGCTGTGGGTGGCGAAACTCAAAGAAGTGTTGGTCCACAAATTCAACCAGAGAGAGCAGAAGGTCGCCATGAGGAAGAGATAAAGATATCAGAGCCACTTTGCTTCGTGCAGCAGCAGAGTCCGACCTGTATCACCAACATGTGTTTTCTATCTGTTGTCCTGGTCGTCTGTGTATCGGAGGCTGAGATCTCTGTTCTCTGTTTCCACGGCCCTGAACAGAAGCAGGCCCAAACACATAAAAACACCGACATGGCATCTTACAATTCTTTCTCCGAAACCGCAAATGTAATAAAGAGCCGATGCGGCCGTGTTATTTTCAGGGAATGTAATCCGTTATTTTAAACGGCCGTCTTTTGATCGTATAGGAAGGTCCTGATTCATCTTCGTGGACTCAGATAAGAAGCTGTTAGACTGTAAAACCACCGAGTGAAGCCTGAAACTGTCTAACAAGGCCTGAAAGTCTGTTTCCCGTCATCGTCTCTTTCTGCCTGAGCAGCTTTCACCACGACTGATCGTAACGAGGACAATAAGACCTGTTTAAACAGCGAAACAAACTTTTGTCCGTCAGCCATCTTGTTTGTTTGTTCTTGTTTTTTTAAAGTCGCACTGACACAACGCAAACACAACCTACAGCTGCAGCACGTGTGCAGACAAATCCGAAGCAGAAGACGCTTAGAGGAGGGACGACGCGGGCAGAGAGGAAGCGGTGAGGCACAGATCGTATCTGCACGTTAACTGTAACACAACAAGACAAGATCTGAGCAACACGACACAAGATGGGGGCGCACAACAAAACAGCGTGTGAGGCCTGTTTGAAGATCCAAGTGCCTCTATCTGGGTTTACAGTCAGCGTGTGTGTGTCTGTGTGAAAGAGTGAGAGGTCACAGAGGTAAAATGTTATTTGTTTGGACACACACACACACACACGTGAAACCGGGCTCTGAACATGGTTACATGGAGAATAAACAGCGATGAAAGAAGAAAGACAGAAGCAGCTGAATGAGGGAAACAGAGGACAGGAGGAAAGAAAGAAAAGTACACAACAGGCCGAACACAGACGACAAACATGAAAATGTGGTTGGTGGGGAGGGAAAGGAGCGATAAACACCGTGTAACATTTATAGTTCAGCACTTTTCAGGGTCATTCTTTTCAATGACCCCCAACACACACACACACACACAATATCAACTTCCTCTCTGTCTATATAACACCAAACGAACACACACACACACACACACACACACACACACACACACACACAGTGATATGTGCGACTGGGAGTTGTCCATAAATTTTTAACTGGAAGAATTTCTCCTTTTGTTGATTTTTACTTCACAACAAATCGACGTGGGTGGTTTTTGTGTGTGTGTGTGTGTGTGTGTGTGTGTGTGTGTGTGTGTGTGTGTGTGTGTGTGTGTGTGTGTGTGTGCGTGTGTGTGTGTCTGTGCGTGTATGTGTGTGTGTGTGTGTGGGAGAGAGAAAGTAAAAATGACTAGAAGTACAGATTGTGAATCAGATTTTATGGTGCATTTAAGGACCTCCCCAGGCGTTTTCCCATAGAGTTCAATACAATTTGACCTCCTTGGAAAATTGTCTATTTGTCAAACAGCTGATTCAGTTTCTGTTCAGTTCAGTTCCATATCTGGGTGGTTTTCTTAACCTTTCTGCTCACTGACACACTGATACACACACACACACACTCCGACACACCTCGACCTCGTTTATACAGCTGTGTGAAATGTGTGTGTGTGTCTGTGTGTGGTGCTGACACTGCTCTTGCTATCCAAAATTAAATGGGGGGGGAGAAAAGAAAACTTAAGGAACAGCTATTTCTTTGTTAAAGATCTTAATATTACAATGGCGGAGTCGGAGGGAGGCAGGCGAGTCGAACGTTTAACTTTGCTCATCAATCAGAAGGCTGTGTGTGTGTGTGTGTGTGTGTGTGTGTGCGTCCAGATGACTGATTCACCCACCCAGCCTCGACTGCGCTGCACTTTCCCTCTTGGACGTGTTCGGTGTATAATCTGTCTTTGTAGAACGTCTGAGCGCCGTGATAACGTACGCCGGAATCTGCAGCCTCGACGCTAAATACACGTTTGTTTAGCGCTGAGAGGAAAAAGCTATCCGTATGGAACCTTTCAAACACTGAGGCTCCTCCAGCTTCTTCAAACCGGGCGGAGAAATTCTCTAAAACAGCGTCCAGACGGACGGAGAGGTAACATTCATCATTTCCTTCAGTGAAAAGCTTAATTTTGAATCTGGATTTATCTTCGTCATCTTTGGTCACTGCAGCTGATTCAGCAGTCTTAAACTGAAGCGCTCCACATACGCAGGATCAACACAAGCTAACTATCCAGTCTCTTTTTATAATTCAGAAAATAAAATAAAAAAAGGGAAAGACCAAAACACAGTAAACTAGAAATAACCAAAGAAAGGTTCAGCACAGACCACGTAGCTGCAGTCGAGAGCTTCACCGGGAAGTTTCACATTCAGAGCACCAACGCTCATCAGTGAACGAGCTCAGTTTCTCCTCTTCAGGTGGAAGAGGGTTAAAAACACAAAAAGCTGGATGCTGCTCTGATGAGCTTCTACCATTTCGTGAGTTTGAGGCTTTCCGTTCCCTCAAAGTTCACCAAAGTTGAATTTGATGGAAAAGTAAAAATGAATTTAAAAAAAAAAAAAAAAAAAAAAAAAAGATTGTGCAGATTTTCTGGGCTCCAGCTGCCGAATCCAACAAACACAGCAATGAATTGAGTTCACTGTATAATTTTGTCATTTAAATCTGGTGCGCGCACGCACACACACACACACACACACACACACACACTGTGCGTTCGGAGCTGTATTATGTTCTGTGTTATTGTGCTCATGCGTCTCAGACTGGTGGTCATTTGAACTCGACTTAAGTTGAAAGCGTGGGTCTGCCTCTCTCAGATACAGATGATGTCGTCCTCGGGCTATGCAGCGGTTTCTACTTCAAATATACAGTTTGGGGACAGACGCACCGCACACACAAACACACGTCCTGAAAGACTTTGGACCAACGTCCTTGTGTGTTCTCACCAAAAGGCAGCCCTGACCCAGAATCAGGAATGTGGTGGTTTAGATGATGTTTCCATCCTGTATATACTTTGTGTTTGTGAGTCGCTGCTTGTGTGTGTATGCGATACACAATGATCACCAGTGATAATGTGTCAGCACATGACGACGTGGGGAGTAATGACAGGAAGCTGGATGGGATTCAGATCCACTCCCAGCAGGATGTTCACTCGTTAGTTTGGCTGAATAACGTGTTTCATCCATAACATTTTATTATGAGATCTACCTGATCGTCCGCCAAAAGAAATCTGACGTTCGTTTGTTAAAAGCTGAATTTCTCACAGAGCTGCTGCCAAACACACACATCAGAGATTTGAAGGCTGAAGGAGCTGTTTTTTGAGGATGGTGGAAACAGGAAAACAAACCATTGTCGTGATCTTCACCTCCGCTCCTTCTCCGAGAGCAGGTGGTCAACGAAACCAGAGAGGAAGTAAACAGCTATTTTCTCCGGCGGGCAGAAGACGGACTGGGCCGACTTTTGCTTGTTCTGGATGAGCTTCAGCTCTGCGGGGCTGAGGATGAGTGACGGTGGCTAAGGCAGCAGGAAGGGAGGGGTGATGAATCAGAGGGTTGGCCACTTATTATTCTTTGTGTGCGTTTGTCAGCTACCAGCACATACCAGCGGGACCGATCTCAGATTTTACAAAGACCAAATAAGCGTGCGGAGAAGGAAGGTGAAGATGTGTTTTTTAATTTTCTGTCAAAGTTTTCGAATATAAACAAAAAGATTTAAAATCTTTTTTGCATCATTTCAACCAGATCCCCCAAAAGCAGACGGTAAAAAGTCAAGTGCTTAGCTTTTCATTCCAATAATGAGAATAAAACTGAAAAAACTTCTGGTCAGGATTTATACTTTAACTGGATCTTATTATTTTTCCTAATATTTGGCTTTTTCATAACTTAAAGCTTGAGCCGTAATTTACAGATGAATCCAAATGTGACTTTAGAATTGAACTTCAATCGTACTAAAAGCTGAATAAGAGGCCTGAGATTGTCCCCACAGGCCTAATCATCTGAATGCTGGCTGGATTCACGCTGAGCTGCCAGCTGAACTCGCAGAAAATAGCTTTATGTTTTTGTTTTTGGCCACTCCTAAACATTCCCCGGTGAGTCAATGACCCACCAAGCAACCACATCAATTTCCCCTCCTGTTTTGACTACGTGACTCGCTGACACTCGATGCCCACGTCCTCTGACGCCACGACCACAGACGGCCTCCACTCCAACCTGTCGGCGCGAAGCCGGCCGACTTCCTAACATTCCCTGTGAGGCGGGTCGACGGAGGGAATTCCAGAGAGCACAAATCAGAGGATTGTCTGTGACTTTGCAGGAGTCACATGCGACTTATTTTCTGATTGTCACTAATAACGTCCGCGGCGTATCGTGTTGGAGAGGAGGAGAGGGGAACTGGAAGAGGAATGAAAGCAAAGAGGGGAGCAATTTGCCCAACTTTGAGCCGTCGGAATGAAGGAAAAAGGAAGAAAAGATGGAGTGAAAGACTCAAAGAGGGAAAGGAGGGAAAGAAAGACAGCAGGAGGGAGGTGGGGTTCACCAACTCTACGTCCAAACTGCAGCCGCAGACACATGAATTCGGCCAAAACCCGAAGGCATCTGAAGTGCTGTTATATAATTCATGACAACTGCTTCTATCATTATTAATAATATGAAACCGCAAATTGGGATGTGTTTTTCTGCCTTTTTACCAACCTGACAATTGGTTCAACTCCACACAGACCAATAAAACCTAGCAAACTAGCTTGCACTTATTAAACGAGCACATGCACTCGTGCACTGCAGCGGCCCGGCAATACGATTACGCGCTTTTACAACCTGACAAATGAATAATATTCCATACAGGCTAATAAAAGACAGTGCACTGCTTAGAAAGGGGCCAGTCAATAACAAATAATAAATGTCAACAACTGTAATGAACATCACCGCACGGTCTGCAGAGCCGCTTCGCTCTTGTTAGAAGCAAAACTTCCAACATCTGCAAAAAATGCTGTTTTCGGCAACAAAAACAACAACAGAGAAAAAGTTAGTGTTCTGCACTGACGGTTATTCATTTGGGGATAAAATGAATCCACACATATCCAACTCCCTGAGTTCAAAAATCTCCACAAGTGCCTTACAGTATCTACATGTTGTATTTCTTTACCCAGCTGGCTACTACTACACTAATTTAATCTCCTCTGGGTTTTTGTTAGCTACCAAAGTTTCCTGGCAACCGAGGACTGATGGCATAGAAAACAATCCGTCCCTTTGATTTGTTGTTGGAGGACAGTGCTGGAGGTGCTAGGCTCGATGTTTCCTTCTGCTCCCAGTTTAGCTTCCAACAACGCTGACCGCATTTGACAAATGTAGATACACAGGCCGGCAAAAAAATGAAAAGCAAAACCTTGAAACATGGTGCTGGAAGGTGAGGAGGGGCGATGCATGAGGGGTGACTGGAGAGTCGCTGCGGTCACCTTTAGGAGATTCTGGACTGAAATGTTGGCCAGCCGGTGCCATTAAAACACAAAATGACGGAATATCTTGGAAAAATTCTGTTAATTCCTTCAATGCGGTCCAGATATTTGGAGCAAAGCGGCCAGGATGAATGGAAGCTGCTCTGTCGGGAAGAGGGCGACACTTTTTTTTCTCCTTTAATTTGTCACCGTCCCATCATCAGTGTTACTCCATCGTGTTTTCCCAAATTCCTGAGTAACCGCTGATCCGATCTGGGACCCACACACTCTGAGACTCACGCTCCTGTAATGACAACATCTGAGTCTCTGAGCAGCTCCGGAAATTTGTCACAGAGAAGAATCTTGAACTCTCCCGAAGGTTGGACAGTTTTACGAGCTGTTATGGTTTCATTTAAGCACAAAAACACCGACTTTGCACTTTCTGTTTTCACCGAGTCTTTCTAAAAAGATTCTTTTGAGTGCAGATATTAAATTTGGCCTCGGTTTTCTGTTACGACCAGCTGAGTGGCGGAGACTCAGAGCTGATGGGTAAGCGAGGCCGACCTTGACCCTGTGACGTTTCTTGGCCCGTCTCGGACAGATGCGTGTTGTGACATCCGGTTTTGTTTATTATTTCATCGTCTTGATGTGTAATCTGCCGGTGAAACAAACAAGCCATGACTCCAAACACGAACATGCAAACTTCAGCTTAGTCACCGAGTCCACTACGTCCGCTGATACACACATATATATACACACTCTTGTGAGCAATGCTGTGGTCATTCGAACCACAACTAAACATCCTGGTACCAGACCTCAGGTTTGCCTTGTTACTATGACAGCACAATTGTTACTCTGTCATCTCTATTATGGGATGGGAACAGGTTGAATCTGGGGTTAAACCACACATTCTGCCCGTGCATGTGTGTGTCAGTTGTGCAACTGAAGTGACCATCCTTGAACAGTGTTGCTCGTGTTTGTGTGTGTGTGCGCACCGCCTACGTGTTTTTCTGCATGTGTGCGAGGCGCGCTGCAGATTACAGGTCTGCTCTGGGCTGGCTGCGAGGCGCGGCGACTCGTCCCTGTATAAACACAAAGTAAACAAAGACATCTGACTTTTGGCTGCCCTTCCGCAGAGTCATTTTTACGGCGTAATAATGTCATTCATCCCACTTTCGTCGCAGGAGGCGGCTCGAGACTGGAAGGATTCCTGTTGTGACTCCAAAAAGTCCAAGCTAAATGGAAACTAAGCGGATTACACCGGACTCTGAGAAACAGAAATGATGGAGCTTTTTCACATACTGGAGAGAAAACAGTGTGAAGCCTTCATATTCTGCACATAAGCGTCGCACAAATCACTCTTTAAATTATGGAAATCTTTGGATTTTGGGTGAAGTTAATGTTTTGATGCTGTAAATGCATTTCTGACGTGATGCTGTTGCCGAGCAAGCGTAAAGTAAAGATCTGTCTGCTGGTAGATAAAAAGTCGCAGAAGGAATCATCCACAGAGCTTCTCGAGCCGAAAGCGCGGCCCAAAACACGTTTCAGAACGCTCCGGTGACTAATTTGAATCGGAACAATGATCGTACTGAAAAGGATGGATGGATCATTTTCTCCCAAAACGCCGATTGGAAAACATTATCAATCTTTCCAGCTGTGGGAGCCAAAGGTAGCAGACTGAGGACGTGCTGAGAGCTACGTGGATGAATTTGAAAAACAATTTTTCTTTTTTTGTGTGTCTGTCTGCGTCTTGGCCATCCGCAGCTCTTTCGAGAAAACACTTAAGGCAGACTTCAGATGGGAATGTCACAAATTCCATGAGCCTGGCTGAAGAAGCCTGTTTGGCCTGGAGGGAAATCCTGAGATGGAGACCGGAGGAGGTCACCTGCAGTCTGTGCTCGCTGCTTACAGATTGTGTGTGTTTGTGTGCGACGCTGGATGTTTAAAAGGAGGGAGACGGCTTCTTTGCTGTGACAGAAGTGTCTTTAAGCTGTGAGAGTCTGCTGGAAACAGGAAGGTCAGCCAAAGGCCTCCTCAGCTGTTACTTTCCTTTTCACTCACTTTCTTTTTGGTCTCTTTACAAAAAAGGAAAGATAAACAGAGAGAGGAGAGGTCACTGACGGAGTCTACAATTAGGAAAGGACAAAGTACACAAGACAGCGATGCAGACGGCAACGTGACTGGTGAGTACCGTGTACTCACCGCCAGCTTCACCGGGTCTTTCTATGGGCACAAACTGCAATTTACAGACAATCTGTGAACGCCTCACAAGCAGGAAATCCATCAGGGGACCCGCTTTGGAGGCTTTTGGGTGAACATTGGTGGAATATTGGTTGATACCCAACACCTGCGAGCGTTCACTCTTTATGTGTTGGCACAAAGTCGGGATCATAATTTTGTATTCTTTTTCATATCGGACCAAATCACAAGCAATGTTACGTAAAGGAACTTTTCAAATGATATTGATTACAGAGACCCAACAATTCCCACATTGAGCAACCACTTGGCGGCACAAACAAGGACATTTCTTCGATGACTCACTGGTGAAGTGTGAAGGCCTTGGAGTCTTTCTGGAATAGAGACGGGCTGGCGATAGACCTCCATCCGCCAAGTCGATCACAGCTGGCCTGCACACGGACGACGCAGCGCTACCAACGAACTAACTTGAAACAGTTATTTACAAGAGTTACGCAGCTCCAAACCAGAGAGGAACAGTAGACGCTCTGGTCGAGCAGAAGGAGGTTCCAGGTTTTCCCAGAAACGCTGCAGATAAGGTTGCTGTTGTGTCAGATGAGCTCCTTTTCGTGTTTTGTCTATCTTGGTTTTCATCCACGGGAAACGACAAGCAGAAAACAACATCGGCCTGATATTATTAGAAAATCAGAGGAGCCATTTGGTGATCCAATAAAATCCAGTCTAATCATTACCAGACAATTCAGACACAGGCTGTAACGCAAGAGCGCCAACCATGTTGCATATTCTCGACTATCAGTCCTTTAAAGCCCCGGCCAAACTGGCAGACGAGTATCGTCTTGGCAAACAGGAGCAAAGAGAATCTCAAAAATGCTGTTTTGAGGGGAGCAGCTTGGGATAAATGGTAAGTAGCTAAGCCCTGGTTAGGACTGGTTTGGCTCCGTGTTGGAAACCAGGCTGCTGGGGACGATCCAGAAGACACTGTAGGACGTTGGCTTCAGTTTAGATGAAACTGCTGGCAGGAGAGAAGATGGATGTAAAGTCCACGAGATACGAAGGTGCGCTGTGTTTAGAGTGACGTCTGTCACAGCCGCCCAAATCTGCACACTTACACCTACATATTAGCTTGATTAGCCACCTAGTTTTCTTATTGACAAACATAAACGTCTGATATTAGTATTTTGGTACCTTTGAAAGTTTGAACCGTTGGCTTTAGTTGAAGGGAAAGTTTTGGCAGGCTGATAGACAGCACTGAAAAACTCTCTCTAATGATTTGTCCATCTGCCTTAAGAGGACACTGAAGGGTCACTGTGTGCTCGCTCTGTTTGGTTTTATTGTACTGCGTCTCTTCGGTTCTACATAAGTCTAAGTGTTAGGAAAGACATAACCCGAGGAGGAGACGGGGCGGTTACCAGACGTCCAATCATAACGCAGCGGCCGCATAAAAGGGCACTAATTGGCCTTTTCCCATGAAAAGGCTCTTTAAGATCCGGCTAATGAGGTCATAGTTGAGAGAAGACACACAGGATGTGCACAATTCAGTGAAGAAACATTATCGACAAACCGAGCAAACTTTTCTTGGCAAAAGGAGAAACGCTCACTGAGTTGGATTTAATGACATTTGAGTGAAAAAGCAAAAAAAAAAAAAAAAAAAAAAAACTAACTTGAATTCCAACTTCTGAAAAAGGTTCATATTTTTGTTCAGTCTCGATTTCTTTGCTCTAGATTGAAGGGATGAATACTAAATAGTGTAAAAATGACAGCAGAACCTGCCTGAGAGCTGGAACGGGCCTTGTGCCTTCTTGTTGTCCCAGTTGACCTCGATATTACACAAATGAGTAAAACAACTAAAAATATCATTAGCCACCTTGTGAGGTACCTCGTGATGAAGGTTTTAGGATTTGGACGGACGAGCACAGCGACCACAGATGTGATTTACAGGTTGCGCCCCTGAAAACTGATTTTTTTTTCTGCAGCATGGACAGAGATTTATTTGAGCAGAACCAGAGGCGAAACAAAACAGCTGCTCTCGGGCCAAGTCTGGATGAACGGCGATGTGTGATCACATAAAATACAACCTGCAGAACCGAGATCTCAAAAACAGCAGAGAGAGAGAGAGATGCCAAGTGTAACCATAACTCTTAATTATACCTTCAGGCTGGAGGTCAGAAGCTGACCGGGGTCCATTTGTCAACATACACCATCAGCCCGAGCTGGGCCGCTACAAGCTGAAATAACAGCCAGACTCAGACAGGCGGAGGATGAACACACGCATTAAGTGACCCAAACGCTCGGATTCATTAGGGCAGAAATAACAGCCAGCAACAGGAACAAACAGCGTGCGGCTGGACGATGTTTAAATGGAGCCGGAGTTGGCAGACGGCGAGACAGCTGTTAGATAGCGAATGAAGACGCTTCCCTCTGTTTCTCTTCTCAGCGACTTGGATTCTCCGTCTGCCTCACGAAGGGCAGCCAAAGGTTACCAGATGCTACGGTGATGCTGGCTAACGCCGAGCTAATAAAGAGTCTTTGACATCACTCTGTTTTCTCACACTTAAGAAGAGAAGCTTGTTTTAAAGGAAGACAACAAAACCCAAACGGCTCTTCACTAGCTGGTTAGCCGGTTAGAGCTAATCTGCTAAAAATGGATCCTGGCCGCAGATGATAACAAGCCGACTGAGCTTAGCATCAAAAAAGGAAACAAAAACGAGATCAGTGACGTTTTAATACACAGAATTCCTCCAATATGAGAAAGTGAAGGTTAATTATTGTGGCTGTAAAAAGAGGATTTGTGCAAGTGTGCTCTGTAGATCTTTTGAATAGAGTGTCTGAATATGTAGGTGGACAAAATGCACACACACACACACACACACACACACACCGTCTCTCTGCCTGTCTACTGAAGAGATTTTCAGCCAGAGGTGAGCTGGAGCTGCAATAAAACACAGTAAACACCTGTTTTAAACTTGTCCACGTCTTCACCAAGTTCATGTCAAGGTCACATCTTCATTTTCTCTGAGTTGTCGCTTTAACACACACACACACACACACACACATACTCCTGTCATCGTCAATATTTTAAATGACAATTTTTCTTCCATTTATCAAACACTTTTCTTCACAGAAGCAAAAAGTCAAACCCATTTATCACAAGAAAGGGGTTTGCAGATAGTGTGTGTACTGTTGTGCACCGTTACTGTGTGTTGGCAACAAGCGTTTCCTGAGGTATGGCAAAACAAACGCACACGCACAGCAAATAAAATGCAATCAATTACAATATTATACACAACCTGCAACTTGTGTGATTCATCTCTCACACACTTTCTCAGGGCTATTTTCTGCCGCTTTGTTTTCCATTTTCCACATCCTCCTTTTCCTCTGCCACACACACTCTTAACCTTTCCACCACTAATATCTCTTTTGTTGTCCTCCACAGGCATTCAGACACACACAACTAGTAGCTTTTGACCGACAACTGTATTTCTAAGCTCAAGGAAAACAAACACGCCAATCCCACGACAGTGTAAGGACATACACACCCTCGGAGGAACGCTGACAAACAGCATGATTATAATGATGCTGAACTCTGCAGGAACCTGAGGCTGGCTACCGTTCCTGTAACACACACACACAGACACAGACGCACAAAGACAAGAGAAACACCAATCGATCACGCTTCAAACGCACACTTTCCTTGTCACGCTCGTAAGGCGCGCACAAGCCACGTCTGATGTCTCCTTTTCGCTGAGTTGACTTTTTTCCAACATCTGCATCACTGAGCTCAAGGAAAACACACACACACACACACACACACACACAGACGTGCACACACACACTGCTGAGTGATAAATTTGTGGTCTTCTATGAATAGTGAGCTGAATAGCAGAGCTGACCAAAAGCATGCAGCATCCTTGGAGCTCACCAAACAGAAACTGTGTGTGTGTGAGTCTGTATATGTGCGCATCAGCAAGAAATACAAGATGTGTGTTGAAGAAAGCAACACGGAACGAGGAGAGAATGGGAATGAAGAGATGGCAGTTGTATTTGTTTCAGTTTGAGTGTGTTGACCCTGCAGTCTGTAATCAAGATGTCAAAGCAGCCATCTGAACTTTAACAAATGTCCCACAGTGATGAACAGATCAGACCGATAAATTCCTACGGGACCTAGAAGGCATCGCAGTGGCTATATGTAACACAGGGAAAGCGGCAGCCACACACACAAACGCACACAAACACACACAAACACGGCCCAAACTGTGGTTTGTGATCTCCTCTGGCTCTGGTTCAACCGGTGAACTTCCTCTGACCTGCAGCTTCGGCTACACTCACAACAATCATCTTTACGCTGGAAGAATCTGAATTTACATCATTTCCACCGTTTTAATGAAACACAACCAATGCAAACAAAAACCTCCTGCTGAAATTAGAAAGCAGTTAGGAAATCTTTTGACCTGCTGCGATGCAACATTAAATAAGAGTCTTGTCTATAAAATAAAGGCAGAAGAACATTCTCTCTGTTTTTCCTTTTTCGCCTCCGCTCTGTCGTGACGTCACAAAGTTCAGGAAGTCCTGACGGCCCTGTGGACCGAGGCCTTTGGTACTTCGGCTGTATTAACCCAGAACCTCCACTTGATTTAGAACCAAAGACCACATTGGAGCTCTAGCTTTAATTTACACACTGAATCCTGCTTTCCTTCATCAGTCAATAATCAAAAGCTGCTTGTTCAGCCTTTTTGAATTCAGGCTACAAGGTCAGGATGAATGAAGAACAGAAGAAGAAAGTAGAAATTGGAATAAAGAGGAGGAAAAACAGAAGGACATACCTAATGAGAGGAAACTCGACTCCTGCGGGTTTTAAGCTTTACTAATTAAGTTTCATGGTGGCGAGCTGAATCCCCTCGACGCCAATACAACCGCTGCTCACCCTGACCGGAACGACGGCGGTAGGAAAGACGTTAGTGAGTAAATATGACAGAATTTTCTGAAGATTTTTAAACAAACTGTTGCTGAGCAGTTATTGTAGAAATTACACAACAAGCTTCAGTAATTTTTTTTTTTTTTTTAAACGCCGTTCCCGAAGCTTTTGGCCAGCGGGAGGCTTTCGGTTTACGTGAATCCTCCCGAATGAATGCTTGGCAGTTCTGAAAGCCGGAGGACAGAAGTGGAGCTATCAGCTGACAGAGGAGATTTATTCAGGGGTCGTTTGTGTCCGTACGCGCTCACACGTCAGCGTATTTCATGGCAGGACGCTGCTGACAGACGCGGACGGTCAGAGGCCTGATTCAGTGTTTGGTTAGTTCTTTTGAATCTTGTTTATGATGTTTAGATCTGGTAAAACACAGAATAAGCTGAGGTCTCACCTCTGATTACTATGACCAAGCTAAGTGGGCATATTTATGTTAATATTGAAAACATGCCGGCCAACACAACGCTGGTTGGTTCTTACATTTTAACAAATTTACTCTCGGACGTGTGAAGTTGTACGTCATATACAGACTGAAGCTCCAGAATTTCCATATCACCGTTCATAAATGGTCACAAAAAGCATGAAAATGTACGTCAGCTATTTGTTTCTGTTGCTGTGACGATGTAAGGCCAACTGAGACCAAATCAGTGCATTGGAAAATATAACAAAGTGGACTTTACCAATGGAGAACAAAACAGGAAATAACTTCCAAATCCTTCCAAATCCGTAAGCCTCAAAATGATATCTGGACAAACTTGACTGGTCTGACCTTTTTTAAGGTGTCACGGTATGGTTCAAAAATGTTTTGATGACCCAAATGTCCAAATATCTTTTTCCATTTGAGCCACAAAGGGTCGGCCGGTAGCTGGGAGATTACTGGGTCATCAGCTGATGGACCCTCCTGAAGGTTTCTGTGAGCTGCTGAGCTCTTCCAGGAACAGAAGGAAGTGTGGATGGATGGGCTGAAAATGTAAAATTTCATCCTTTTATCCATTTAATAAAATGTAAAAGGCAAATTCTAAGAAAACACAAAGTTTCTGTCAACCAAAAGTCAAACCAGGTCATAATTTAGTGCTTACAGTGAGGCTCCTCTCTGTAAACATCTGAAAACCGAACCATTACCTCGGCTCTAAAGCGCCAGCTCGCTGCTTGTTGCTTCAGCAGAGCGCTGGATCTGATTCAGCCATTTAGGGCGATTTAGGGCTTGAAGAGCGGAGCGAAGAGGCGGAAGAACCTGAAAGCCTGTTATGAATTCAGGATTATCAATGAGCTCTTCTCGTCACAGACAATTAAATGAAGCAGACCTGAAAGACCCACCCACGCTATTAAATTCTAACCGTTACACCTGATCCGACGCTCTGCGAGTCTCAGCACGTTAAGGCCGCGGATCAGCTCGGAATTTGACTCATTTCCGCACTTATCCGATGTTAGACTAATATATGAGTTCATATGTTGGTCTGATCATCTTGAGCCGCTTCCTGGATCTCAGCAGGTCGGGTGGTCGCTAACGCTGTTAGCCTGTTAGCTTAGCATTTATGATCTGAATCTGCTCTTTTACAAGCATATATCAACATTTTGTTATCAATTTGATTCTTCAGGAAGTAAAATAGAAGAATGAAACTGAAGAAAGAAAGAAAAACTGATTCTCTGAGGAACTGAGGTCAGAAAAATACAATAGAGCTTCTTTACTTTTAAAATGAGTCCTTTAGCGTGTTATTGCATTTTTTCTTGCTTTCTGAGCAATTTAAAATAAACAAAAATCTACTTTGAGGGAGAAGCAGAGAAGAAACTTGAATCAGCGTTGAGCATCTGTCTCCATCTGAAGGAGGCTGAGGTTGATGAATGAGTCCAGAAACGGGACGACATGCTGCGAGACATGGAAGGAAGTGATCTGTGGAATATATCAGACGGAGACTGGATTTTCAGGAAAGGAAAATCAGGTGATCAAAAAGCTGCCGCTACCTCTCGCTCCTCTGATCTGTTTTATTATTCCTTCCCTTATTCCGACGGTGTCGTCCGTGGAACTGAAGCAGATAAAGCGACCGCAGCCTGTGATAGCAGATTACTAAACAGAGCTCAGGTCGAATTCATGCTGTGTGTGTGTGTGTGTGTGTGTGTCCGTCCTTTTAGGTGGCCTTGATTCCAGTAAGTGTAGTGTCTGAATTGGCTTAGTGCTCCCATTTACCTTCCTACAAGCACACTCTCACACACACACACTCACACCGACACACACACACACACACACACACACACACACACAGAGTAAGATGGGAGGACGCCACCCCACATATTTGGACAATACCTCCATATCTTTGACCAGTCCACTTATTTTTAGAAGGGATCTGATCCAAGGAACATTTTTCTTTGTTTTAAGTATCGCACACACACACACACACACACACACACTCACACACTCACACACACACACACACACACACACACACGTGCAGCGAGATCAGCTACACGGTTTGAAAAGAAGATGAGGGGAGAAATTTCTCCTCCTTTTTGCTGCCAAATACTTGAAGTCATGCAAACACACTTAGACACACACAGATACACACACACACACACACACACAGACACACTGTGCTGTGGTCGGGATTCTCAAATTAACTGGTCAGCAGTGGGTCGTTTCCAGGGGGGGTTGTCGGTTGGATTCCCGTAACTGAAGCAATTTGGTCCCATTTTCCCTTCTTCTTCTTCTTCCTCTTCTTTGAATGCTGTCGACATTCTTCAAATAACCATGACTCTTGACATTCTTTCCCTCTCTCAGTTTCAGCCTCTCCGCTTTCTGTTTATATTTTGTTTTTCCACACAGGATCATATTTTGACCCAATAAGCTCACGAGGATAATTCGGTTTCACGTTATCTGAGCATCTGTCAGGCCTTTGCTCCTTGTTTACAGTCAGAAGGAGCTGACGTTTGCAGAATTAAAGACGCTTTTGTGTGTTCTTTACAGGTGAAGCTTCCACTTCTTCCTCACATGCTGTGCTTCTTCTGGATCTCATACATGTTTCAGGATTTTCCCGCTGAACTGGAATGGCGACGTGGGCTGATTAGCAACGTCCGACACCTTTTCTGACACCTCGGGAGCTCCAGCTCCAGCTCTCCTCTGATGTTTTCATCAGTCTGAGCCGTTTCTGTCCTGTTCTTTCTTCTTTTCTTCCCCCTCTGCTCCTTCGCTTCGTCTTTAACTTCCACAGCTTTTGATTCAAACTAAGCAGTTTTCCAGAGCTTGTATCTTTCTCTCTCTCTCTCTCTGTGTTAGTGATCCAAAACCTCTCAAAAGGTGATGACAAGTCTTCAAAACTCGGGGCTTTTCTTTCAGGCCAAGATTTCTCTCTTATACTTTTATTACTTCTTCTTTTATCTCTGTCTCTCGTCAGTCTGATCCAATATAACATTCAATGTTAAAAAGGTTTATTGTCATTAAAAAAGTTCTGCCCAAGAACTTTACACATTCAACATCTGCTGGGTGAAAACTGTACGAGCCCCTTTCTGGATTTCTCGGAGTCAAAACAAGCATGAGAACGACACGAAACCGGCAGCTACCAGCGGCGACAACGCTGTTCTTACGTTGGCGCCACGCACAAACGCACACATGTGGCCTTCTCCATCAATGGTCTGTGAATTGTTGGAGACATAAAGAGATAATGAGCCATCAAATACTGTGTGTGATCCACTCCATCAGAAAGACACACACACACACACACACACACACAACACAACACAATCCCAGGTTGTGTCTCGTTTTACTCTATGTTTCAGAAAGTCCCTGCTGATGTTAAGTGAGGCAGAACGAGGGATAGGTGGTAAAAGGAGAGGAAAGAGGAGCTAAGGAGATAGGATGAAGGATGCATAAAGAAGGACAGATGAAACAAAGAGGAGGTGCGGTCCATCAGAAGACCATGTTTGTTTCTGCTCCTCGAAACTACATTAAATTATGTTTTGGCCCACAACAGAACAAACTCAGCTGATTTATGGTCGCTTCTCTAAAGTTTAGTTAATTTAGTCAAATTCAAGGCAAAATAAACCCAACTTTTACATCCAGCCACCAAAACCCCGGCCTCCTTCCACTCAGCTATTTGGCATCAATAAACAAATAATGGTGCCATTTCTCTGGTGAGGATCGTCTCTGACAGAAAGACGAGGAGGAAAGTAAAGTATAGGATTGAGAAAGGATATAATTGAGAGGAGACAGAGGGAGGGAGAGCTCTGAGAACAATTTGGATGGTGAGGGGGGGGGGGGGGGGGGTTTGGGGCGAATTAGCTGTGTAGCGTGTGGCGCTAACAACAAAATGAATGTAATAGAATTAAATGGCTCCAAATCCAGAACCAGCAGACGGACTCCAGGTCAATTTATTCACACAGGTTCTGCTCAGCGTCAGCCACCTTCAAATCCTTTTACACTTCACTTTCAAACTTTCTGAGTGTGTGTGTGGCATCTGAAGACAGTTTGGCCACGAAAGGGTGGGAGGACGCAGGACAGGGAGGGAGGGGGGTAAGGCCAAGTGCTGGGTCGCTGAAGGGACACACACACACACACACACTGGGAGGCTGAACATGAAACAGACTCACACACACACTGGCCAACTTGTCGGAGTCAGTATCTCTGACTTCAGGGCACATTCAGTACATTCTGTCATAACCAGAAAAAAAAAAAGAAAAAGAGAGGAAGGATGGATTTGACTCAGGAAAGCTGTTCTGCATCATTCACGTTTTCCCATTTAACGAAAAACTTAACAAGGAATTTTGTTATTGTTGAAGGTTGGACCGGAGCTCCACGACGAAGTGAGGAGGAAGCAAACTTTTCAAACATGATCAGCTGCAAATTCACCTTCAAAGTGAAAGAAAGACGGACGATGTGGATAACGAGCTAAAACTTTAACAGTTTGGTTTTTCTCACGACTAGTCAGACTTCTGGCGACGCAACCTCAAAAAACCTGCCTGAGAAATTATCTTTTGGATTTTAGTGACAAATAATCACAAACAGCCGAGAGGTGAAATTAGCATCAATGACGCCTTCCGTGTTTCTCACTCATTCCTCTGACCCTGAATCAAGACAAAGCCTAACGATGCCTGAAAATTCAGGATTTTATTCTTTTAACTCTTCCTGTTGCCAACCAGCTGTCCATTTTCCTCCTTCAGTTTTAGTCACCGATTTATTCTTTTAGCCGCCATGAAGACTGAGGCAGCATTAAATATAGCAAAAACAAAACAGTCCCCGTCGATGGCTTAACACAACACAAGAACAATAACAGGATTATAATTAGATCCTATCACAACTGTTCTGTTGTGCAAATAATTATTTGACCACACGGTGCCGTGTTGAACGTATTTGGCGCCGTCATGCAGCCGTCCCTCCCAACTCACCCCGACCAATGAGACGCTGGTCAAGTCAGGGAGAAAAAAACTGCCGCAATTTTCTTCCACCATTTTAGTTCCAGCACATCAGTGTCTCATTACCAGCTACAGCAAGTGTGTGTGTGTGTGTGTGTGTGTGTGTGTGTGTGGAGGCCTAGGTTGTGTATTTAAAGAGCCAAAACATCGATTATTAAAATCATGAATTGAAGAACATTTTCTCCAGTCTGCTGTTTTTTGCTGTCTGACTTCTTCCACCTTCAACTTTCGATTTGCACATCTGTTCAGCAACACCTGGACGGCGTTCAATGGCAACAGCTTTAAGAGGGCAAATAAAGCCGTTAAGTTCAGACGATCCATCATGTCGGAGTCGGTGCTCACATTTAACCGAGTCGAAGATCTTTCTCTGAGATTAAATCAACACAATCTTACTTTTGCTGCCAGAACTCATGAAAATCTTTTGCAGCGTTGCAAAAGATTTTATTCATAAGCAGATTTTATTCATATTTCTGTTAATCTGAGGTTTTAAAGTTTCCACCTATGAGGGTTTTGTATTGTTGTGTGTCAGTAGTGAAGCTTGCACAGTAAAACATTTGAATATGATTAAGAAGGAATTGTGTATCTTATTGTTTTTATGATCTTCACTTCCTGTTTTGTTCCTGTTCTGCTTTAATTGATCTTCCAACGTAAACAAACATCAACCTGCACACACACGCAAACACATACACGTGGAAACACACAAAGTTCTCCATCATTAATTGTGTTTACAGGCGATCGATCGTTAAAATCAGGCGGAAATATGAAGCTAAAAACGACACAAAGGCGCTGAGGTTTGTGTCTTTTGTGTGTGTGTCATCACAGTGCACAAGGTCACAAACACCATAAACACATCATCGAGTTAAACATTAGCGGGCACCGACTTCTGACAAACATTGTGTGCGTATTTGTGTGTACGTGTGGTTTCACGCGAGCGTATGGTTACGTGTGCGTTTGTGTGTTTCCCTCCTTGCTCTGTGTTTGTTTGTCTGCAGTTTAAATGGGGGCACTGGGAGGTTTGTGAGAGGCAAGTTGGTTTACTGGTCTCTAAACAGACTTAATGAAGACAGGAGTCAACCAGAGGACAGAGGAGGTGAGGAGGAAAGGAGACAAGAAAAGAAAGAGAGAGGAGATGAGAAGGCCAAGAAAAGTAGAGAGGGAAGGAGACAAGGAGAGGAGGAATGTGGAGGGAGGGAGAGGGAAGTATAATTGCAGACAAGGTGAGGAAGGGAGGAGACAAGGATGGGAGGGGTGAGGGGGTGAGGAAAGGAAGACAGGAAGGAGGCAGAAGAAATCAAAAAAGAGGATGAGGAAACGGAGAAGGAAGGAGAGGAGAGGAATCTGAACCTCCGCCTTGTTGTTTTGTGCGAACGGAGAGCGAGCGACGCCGCAGCTGGGGGGAGTTCTGGAATCCCACGAACGCCGAGCGGCCGACCGTCAGCGTTTCATCAAAGCCTGAAATGACCCAGAAAAAACAAACCGTGAGCGACCTGAGCTGATCGACGGCGTCTGTCTTTTTTGTTAGCTGTCGTTCTATTTACATCAGAATTATTTTACTTTAACATGTTTCTGGATCAGAGTCTCTAAAAACGAAACCTTCTTCTGGAACTTGTCCACTTTGTCTATTTTATCCAGCACTTTTTTTGTCATTTCATTTTATTCTTTTCTCTGTGAAGCACTTTGTGACCATTCGTCTTTAATCCCGTCAAGTCGACTTCCTGAAGGCTCAAAAAGACGAAAGAAGGGACGAGAATGAACGCCGTCGTCGGACTCACTCGGCCGGAGAGCGAATGATGACTGCACCCTTTCACGTTGATGAGAAAACTCAGATGTTAGCTGATGTTTTATGTCGATACACGTCAGTTTGGAGCGTTAAAAGGTGTTCCCTTTATTTTGTCCACAGCTTCTTCTTCAGAGTTAAAAATCTTTAGTGCAGGTTCCCGCTCTCTTTAGTCTGTATAATTAATTTCTGATCCAAGTGGGAGAGCTGCCTGGACAATAAGAGTAAAGAGACACGACTACAAGAGGCGTGAAAACATCCCGTTATTTAAACGCTATATGAAGTAAAGCTGGAGAATCAGAGCTGAGGAAGCTGGAAAGTTGCAGCGAATCAATCCAATAAAACAAGGTGGCATGTGATTGGTTGAGGATTTTTCAGGGAGATATTGTTCCACGAGGCCTTTAAAGCACCTTCAAGACAAATTACAAGACTCCTCTGCCTGTTCTCCGTCCAAGTGGACCACCATGGAGCTGGCCTGATGGCTGCTGAACTCGTCCTGCGGTCTGAACCGGTCCTCCACGCCGCTCCAGACCCGCCGGAGCCCGACAGGACACCCACCCCCTTACCAAAGGTGTTTGATTTGGTCGGTTCGGTCTGGCCGGGCTCTGCAGCCGAGCTCGAGCCAAGACTCACCAGGGCGGGAATCTGTCAGCGCTCCCTGGCAGCAACCAATGGGAGTTCAGCTCAAAGCGGAGAAGAGAGAGAGCAGTGTGGAGGAAAAGTGCATCCAGACATCCAGAAAATGAACATCACACAATCTGACACAACTGTACAAACTGTTTTCTCTTCTTTAAGAACGACCTCTGCTAATTATGCTTTTCACTAAATAAAGCTCGGCCTCTGATTGGCCCACTGCAGCCAATAGGAGGGTCCGATGTGGAGAGGTGACTGCAGACGGGGGATGAGAACCGTTAATCGATATTAAAATGTCACACACAAATTCTAGTTTGTTAGAAAGAGCGATAACTCTCCAAGTACAACAAAATCTACAAAATCCAGCTGGCAGAACGACGTAAGTCAGATCATCGCTCAAAAAAACCGTGTGAGCCAAAAGGCCTTCAGTCGATTTACCAGGGGGGCTTCACAAAGCGCACAATGAAACACAACGTTGTCTAAAGCAGAGGAACAGCAGAGTTGTGTGTCAGCTTGAGCAGTAAAGTAGGAAATGTTTGATTTCTCGGCTTCATCAGCGGGATCACGGCCGGGTCAGATTTTTTTTCCATCTCTGCGTTGTGTCTCCATCAGTCGGCCGTCTCCTCGTCCAAACGTCTCCCGACGAGGTGTCCAAGACGTCCTGGCACCTCGTCCAACGTGACCCCCCGAATCAGATGTGTGTAACCGTGTGTGTTCGCTTCCCGCATTAATTCCACCTCGGGTGTGTGTGTGTTCTGTGGCAGGCCGATCAGCTTTGAGCCAGAGGTTTAAGAGAGACAAGGAGGGCGGGAATTATGGGAAATGAAACCAAGTTGAACATGAAAAGCTTTTGTACGTACACACACACACACACACAAATAAAAAGCAGACAAAAAGTTTCAACAGCCGGCCGTGACTGAGCGGCTCACTGGGGACGAGCTGCTTAAAAATAAACATGTTATAAATGAGTTTGATTCTTTGATATGTAATTATCCCCTCTTTTCCTCTCTCTCTCTCTCTCTCTCCCCCCTGCTCCCACTCTGCGTCTATGTCTCTCCACCCCGCAGTCTGGGGAGTGCTATTAATTTGCAGGAAGCAAAAATTCGGTGTGTTTGGCCAACTTTTCAGTAAAGAGCCAGTTATTGCTTTAATTATCCGTCAATGGATTCAGCAACTGTCTGCGCCAAAGACATGGCTCAGTGCACTGGAACACACACACACACACACACACAAACTCACTGTCCTTTTTATGCGCCAATTCCAGCAATTCATATTTTTCGACCTACAAATTACGCACACGCTTCGCGGATAACACATTTCGCTCACGGGCTGGAGCTCGTACCTTTTCTGATATTCATATCCAGAGTCAGTCTTTGAGTCATAAACAGATCATAAAGGCCTGTCTTTGCTAATGACTCGGCTAAAGAGAGAAGCAGATCTTCTTTAAGGCCGAGCGGCTCTTTACGGCTTGGCTTCTCCGTCCGTCGTATTTTCAGCAGATATTTCCCGACGGCACTCGGGAGCTTGGCAGGCTTTCCTCGCCAAGTACTATTTATTAGTGTGTTTGAGCTTTTCGACTCGCAGGTTCAGCACGTCCAGACGTGGGGAGTCGAGGCCGGAGGAGGAACAGAAGTGCTTCCAGTTAAATACATGGCCTGCTGCGATTAAGACACAGTACCTGCCAATTCCTCCATTTTTGATTGTTTTTTTTTTTATTTTAGCTGCATGTATAAATATAAATACCAGTTACTGCTGCAATCCAGTGTTGTTTTTTCTTTCCTCTGAGGAGAATTAAAAGAATTTGCCGCAATAACTTTTGATTTTGGAGCAATTTTAAGAAAAAAGGAAGGAAACATTACCAGTTACTTAACCTCAGTGTTTTCTTTATGGCAAAGTTAACAGAGTTAGTGAACCCATTATTCAGAAAACAAACACATTGTCCTGGTTTTAGATTTCTTTTTTTGGCATTTCTGCTCACGGCTTGATGCTGATTTAGTCATCTTGAAATGATTAATGTACCAAAAGAAAGTACTTTCTGACACACATTTTGGTTTTTTATGTACAAGGTAATATCAGAACAAAGAACAAATTAAACTGAACCCCACAAAGAGAATTGCCTCAAAGTGAAAATGTACTTTGGGGTTTAGTTGCAATATGAACTATTTTCAAATGAATAATTCCACTTTGCTTTGTTTTATCACACATTTTTGGCCATGCTGATGAATCTGACCTGACACGTTTGGATTTAAAGAGCGATCTGATGGATCACTCATGTTGCCTTTCCATCATCAGGTCAAAATTTAATCTACAAAATTATTGACGTTTCCATTTCAACAAAGCGTGAAGAGGAAACGAGCCACTGACTGTAGAAGATGTGAATTAACGTAATGATGATATCGATGGCTGAATCATCCAATAATCCAAACTATGACAAAGACAAACAAGCGACCCTCATCTATGATTGACAGATTTCTGGGAACTAAACTACAACAACAAAACAACAACACACCGAAGCGATAAAAAAAAAGGGGGCTTAGCTAAAAAGAGCTCCATTAATCAAAGATCTGAAATTACAGTGATTATACATCACAAAATCATTACAATGTGTCCTGCTTTGGTATTTCCGCTGGCCAAACAGCTCTTTTTTTATGTTAAGACAAAGTGAGGGAGTCACATGATAATCCCAAACACATGTCTTTGTAAGATCTTGGCAATAAATAACTGTAATGGAGCATCATTTGAAGACAAGTTCTTCATTTGATAGCGAGAAGAGAAAATCCCCATCGCCAGCATGACTGATTACATAAAGGCTCGCCGTGGGAGCCAAAAGGCTTTTACAAGTTTGTTGATTTCATTCATCATCGCGGCGTATAAAAGAGACGGAGCGGAGGACGAGCCAGAGATGTAGAAGAAATACAAGATCGGACAAAGAGTCCAAAGTCAGGCTTCGATTGTCGTCACTTCCCGGCACCTCGCTCTATTTCTACTCATCTTTCTGGCTATTTCTGCCTCATTCATTTGCTTTTTTTGTCTCTCTTTCTTTTCTCCCTCCTCTGTGTATTGGTGAGCGAATTCTCCCCTCCATGCCAGGCACACGATTGCCAACCATAATAATATTGTAGGACAGGACGGACAGACACACACATGTACGCACTGGGAGAGAGAGAAAGGAGCGTATAAATACTTCCACATTACTGGAATAGTTAAGGAGAGAGAAATGGATGGCTGAAGATGGAGGACAGACGGGCCGAGGTGTGCCAGAGGGCAAAGTGTGGACGGATGAAAGGAAAACAAAAAGAGAAAAACAGAGCCGAGGAAACGTACCCCTGGAGAGTGAGGTCTCGTTCTTCGCATCCTTTCATCAGGAAACCTTTTACGTGACTCACAGAATCAGACACTCAATAACTTTCTGTGTTACAAAACGAATTCCCGGGATCGAACTTTCAATTCCACGAATCCTAAAATATTTTAACAATGACAACAAATGTGCTTTTTCCTACGGAAGGAGAGAAGGGAACTGAGGGGCTGAGGTTGATGTGGATGCAGGAAAGCTTCCTGTTTCCAACCAACAACTGGCTTCTTCTAACAAAGAGCGCGATTGAGTCGCCCAACAAGCACTCACTGTTTAGACCGAGACAACGAAGGTGCCCCGGCATTGGCAGAGTATTCGTTTTAACCCAAACCGCCATGTTTCCCCAAGTCGTTTCTCAGCCTGACCACACCTTAATCATAGCTTAGTAGGATCACAAAACGGTTCTTTATGGGCTCTGTCACAAACAACGGCGAGAAAACACGGTCGTTCAAATTTTGTTGTTTAATTTGGAGAACATGAGCGGTCTCGTAACAGGGCCTGTGGTGGAGGGGGGAGGGGGGGGGGTGGACACCAGCGGCCGTATAAATGTGACTTTATGAGAGCTCATGAAAATTGAAAAAGGCTTTAAATGAAAATTAAATCAAGATTTCAACACTCAAAGGCTGAGTCAATCAAATTAGAAGCAGAGTCTCCAATAACACACAAATAAAAAATTGGTCCTCAAACACAAGACGGATGGATGAAGCGCAGCCTACATGTTTCTACGTCTTTGATTTAATAAATTTAAGAATATAACGATGCCATTTTCAACACACTGTTGTTCTGGATTAGTCATCTGAAGCATTTGATTCATTCATTCTGATCCACTTTGCTTTGTGATCCTTTAATCCCATCCAGCTGCTGCATATGGTATGTTTCACAATAAAAGCCCTGTTTCCATCCACTCAAATGCAACAGTATAATTGAGATGTTTTAACGGGGCGAAGGGAAGCGGATCACACTGAGGCTTCCCAACAAAGTCTGATCGATTATACATATCAGACAGGGCAGAAAAACCCCCACAGCGGCCCCGCCCCCTGCTTTATGGCCTATTTTCTTCTAATTATTCAAAAATGAGACTCATCCAGAAAACATTTACTGAGCTGATAAATGAAGTGGGAAGTGGGGCCAATTTCCTATAGACTTCAATAAACTTCTCAGGAGCCAGAGTTATTTATACAGCCTGTTCTTAATCCTCTTAATCTTTGTTTTTATACATTTCATAAAGATATACGAAAAAAAAAGGACGATAGTTGAAATGAAGTTGTATGAATTCCAACATCGCCGATTTATAACTCGCTCTTAAAAGTGTGTATATTCGCAGAGGAGGTCAAACAGTAGGGGAGCGTTTTATATCAAAGTGTGCGAGGCCGGGCCGGCTCTGTGAGGCACAATCATTCCCTCATGACCCCATGTGTGTGTGTGTGTGTGTGTGTGTGTGTGTGTGTGTGTGTTAAATCGTTTCAGTATGATCATAACGTTGTCATCAGAAACGGGGGAAATCTGGAGCGCAGGCCGACAAGGCGGTAAGTTTGTGCCTCTTCATGTCTGCAGGCCAAACACGCCTCAAGGACAACATTTGTACGTCTGTGTGTGTGTGTGTGTGTGTGTGTGTGTGTGTGTGTGTGTGTGTGTGTGAGAGAGAGTGAAAAAGAAAGTGAGCCCGAACACCTGACATCCAAAAGTGTCTTTAAAGAAAGTTAAAGTCAGAATTATGGAAATTTCAGAAGCTGCAATTCCTCAGTTTGCTTCCAAACATCATTCACACTTAGCAAGGTCTCTCACACACACACACACACACACACACACACACACACACACACACACACACAGGCAGACAAAAGGGTTGTCAGCGTAACGTTGGTGAACTGTGTCAGTATAAATCCAATCGGCCCTCCATAACACGAAGACGGCCACAAAAATGTCAACAGTCTACTGGATCCCCCTGGAGCGGGTGTGAGGGGGAGAGAGAAAGAAAACGGAGGGATGGATAAACATGGAGGACGAAGCAACGGCTGCAAGGTGGTCGGAGCTAATGGAGAGAACCGGAAGCATCTGCTGAGCGCCAGTCGATAAAGACCCCGAAGCAAGAACACGGCAAAGTCTAAAAGTGTCGACGGCTCTCTGACTCAGAGTCAGAGGGATCTTCATCGGGATCTGCAGCCAGGAAGTAAAAATAAACAGATACTTCTGAAAAGGAGGCTGATCCCAGCTGACGCTGCAGCGTCACATTTACGCCTACCGGAAAATTACAGCCGAGCTAACGTGCACATCTCCGGACTGTGGGAGGAAGCCGGAGCTCCTGGAGGCGACTCTACCACCGCGCCGCCCAGCACAGGAAAAGACAAACTGCACACATCAGGAGGATACATGCTGAGCGACTCGGAGGTCTGAGCATGCCTTCGGATGGAAAGCGGATCGTTGTTTATTCCCAGGATGTTGTTAACAAGAGAGGGACTGATGATTGACAGGTGCAGCGTCATGGCGGAGAAGGCCAAGGATTAATTCAGGCACATCCAACTGTGAGGAGACCTCAGAGCTTTTTTTTTTTTTTTTAAATCCTGCTTCGTTCGGCCCGCCAACTCTGTGACCCGGACCGAAGGAAGCTGCAGGGGAAGAAAAACAGATGGATTTATTATCTGGAGGAGGAGCTGCAGTTCCACGCCGCCATCAGACACGGCGGCGTTCACGCCACGGCGCTGGCGATGGAGCGAAATGTTTGTTTTATGTGATCGAGGTGACGCCTCCTCCTGTTTCTAACTCCGCCTCCAAACTCACAACCTTTCCACTTTCCTTCCACCTACACCTTTTGACCTGAACCCCCCCCCCCTCAGCGCCGCTCTCCCAATAACTTCTCACCCTGCTGCCCCCCCCCCCCACCTAAACCTGGTCCCTCTCCTGTAAACCAAAACGTTAGCTCCCTGCCCTCCTAACACTCAGCTCACCTCTTCCCAACCCCGGATTTCTCACCATATGTCCCCCACTGCAGGCTGTAACCCTAAACTTACCTTTAAACACCCCCCAAGACACACACACACACACACACACACACACACACCTTAGCTCACCCTGAGCCAGCCCAGTGGTCTGACCTTGCCTCCTCTGCATTTTAACTCTCCCATAACTTCACACAGGGCTGAACTTGTGAACGTCACTTTTCCTCAACCACACACACACAAACACACACACACATACACACAAAGGACACACAAATATCGTCCTCTTCTTGTATGTAGAGGAGCTGTTACACAACACGCTACCTAAGAAGATGCGCTTCTCTGAGCGGAGTTAGTTGGAAAAGAATAACCTCCCCCCAACATACAATTCACTGTAAAGTCACACGAGCAGTTTTTTTTGGGGGGGGGGTTGCATTACGATGTGATCATCACATATTTTGTTGCTGACAGGTAATCAAACGTGTCCGGAGCTGCGGCGGGTCAGAACCGAACCTGAAGGCATCTTCGTCATGGCTGTCTGAAGAAAAAGAGTAAAGTGTTTTTGTTGTGCGTTGTGCGTTGTTTGTTGGTTAGGTGTTTTCTTTTTTTAATGCTATTCACACTAAAATAGAAAAATGCAGGTGCACATGAGTGCAACACCCTTTCTGTCCCAGTCTTTGACAATAAACTGAATTACTCGCGGGGTTTTCACTATTTCCAGTCATTCTGAATGAACATGAAATCATACTGAAAATAAGAGCTGCGGGTTTTCTCTCTGAGATCAGCGCTTGTTGTTCTTTTCAGCACTTTCAGCTCTCCTGCAGCTAAAATACGGCGAAAGAAAAACCGTTGCAGGTCGATTCCTGGCCTGCAGGACTCTTTCCCATTTCCTGTCAGCACCGTCCTGTTGCATAACAGTGGCGTAAAATGGCCAAAAGGAGCGAAATATAAAAAATACTAAATGATGGGAAACCGTTTATGGTGAACAGACGATTGAACGCCTGAAGTCACCGTGCAGGTTGTGTTCTTAAAAACAGGCCGTGTCCCAGAAAACGATCGCTTTCAGTGTGACCCCGCCCCCCCTCCCCCCTCTTCTGTGGTCGCTGGAAGGTCATCCACTCGTGAAACATCCGTCAGGTTTCTATCCCAATTCACAACCGTCCGCTCTCCAGTATATTCTCACATTCTCTGCAGTTATCACATTCTCAGATGTTAGTCAAGAGGGCAAGAGGTCTTATGGATTCTGAGAATACCGAAGTGTGGTGCGCACACACACACACACACACACACACACACACGCCACAGCCAGCCTCTGGCCAACCCTTGTTCTTTGGTTGACCCTTGCGTCTCCGTTTCGAGCCCTCACCCTGTAACTTAATGCTTATTTTCACATTACATGCGCGCACACAGGTAGAAAAACACAAATTCCCTCCAAAGCAACACACTAAAATAGACACCCAGTCAGTCTGTCTCACCTTAACAAGTCTTCACACACACACACACACACACACACACACACAGTGTGTGCTGACCTAGGAGTAACTCAGTGAAGTCAGCCAATAAAACACAGAGGAATCGTCGGCATGTAACTTGACATTCTCGTGGTTTGTTTGGATAACCTCTCGCTGCGCCGAACCAACACACACACACACGCACGCACACTCACACTGCAGCACAGTATTTTACATTTTACGACTCTCCGGGTCCTGCAGGAGCCCACCGCCTCGCTCGGCCCCCAGCGTTGCCCTCTGGTCCACCCCGCCACACACACTAACGCTCAACCCTCCGATTTCCCAGCAATTATCTCCAAACCAAACAATCAGCCAAACGCTGTAACTACAGACCAGCGGTATTGTGAAAGCCACACTTATTTTAGACATGTTAGCGCCATCGCTCCGAGGACGGCGACGCCGGTCAGCTTACGAAACAGCTCAACAACGACTGGAAGGGCTGAAATTTGCTGCAGACGTTTGCTGAGCCTCGAGGACAAAAAAAGAAATTAGCATTTAAAAAAAAAAAAAAAAACACAGTGGCTCCAGGTTTCATGATGATTGGCAGGACAGGAAATAATGTGTTGTAATCTTTGTTATTCTATTAGGGAATTATGGGAAAGTAGCATTGAAATGATTAGACAAAGTTTTTTTTTTTTTTTTTACAAAAACACAAATGTTTTCCAAACTCAGCTTCTAAAACGGGAATATTCTGGGATTTTCTTGGAAAACAGCAAATAGTGAGTTTCGCTGAGTTTACAGAATTCCTGAGGGTTCAATTTCTCTTCAGTTTGAATTCACTTTGGATTTATTTGCTGCAGAAATTCTCTCCAAAACGTCACTGTCTGGAAAACGTTTACCGAACTTTCATAGACTTAACAGGCAAAAAGAGTGAGCCAATCTATGATGGAAATAAAAGTTGTAGCCTCCTCCTGCGATGAGCTGAGGGGATGCGTACACACTGCTTTGCATGCAAGATCACCATAAATAATTCAAGCAGGACTCCAGATTTTGACCTCAAACCTGTTTCCTGCTGTCTGTCCGTCATTTCAGTCCGACTTCATTTCTCAAATTTGTGCGTTTCAAAGTAAAAGTCGCGTGTTCCGCCTCCGCTGCAGAGTTTTGATGTGGTCTGAAGAACTTTAATGTGCTTTGTGATTTACATTCAGGTTGCTGGAGAGCAATGAACGGCTGTCAAAGCGTCATCCGTCTCTTTCATGTGTCCTCTCATGGACGGTTTTCCTTAAATATTCCTCTTTAATTGCAGCGTGTGTGTGTGTGTGTGGTTAGTTTATATAACTTTATATTTTTTTTACAACACTTGCGCAGATATGCTTTTTGTGGACGTGTGTGTGGGTGTGTGTGAACTTCTGCACCCCTGCTGTGTGTACCAGGTCTGTATTTATGAGTCTCTCCGGGCTCCCACTGAAAACCAAATCTTCTTTAAGTGTTACCTCAGCGTGACCCTCAGCTGTGTGTGTGTGAGCAGTGTCATCGTTACCTCACCCTGACCTCTGGGTGTGTGAGAACAGAGTCAAGCTGAATCGTTTTCACCTCTTTACCTCGGAGGACTGACTTTCTTTACAATAATCTTACCTTTACCTCTCACCTAATCCTGACCTTGACCCCTCGACAAAACCTGCTTCGCAGTATAAAACATTGTAACGGCTGCGTTTTTCACTGCACGCTTCAAAGAAGAACGCCGAGCTTTCGGGGGTGCATTCGTCATTTTACCTGTTCGGATACGAGACCGCGGACACCAAAATCATCCATGTGCACCTCATAGATCATCAGCGTACACCGGCATCGCTCTAAATTATGCTGGACTGTCATTTCTAGCTCCCAGAAGTTTCCTGAGTCCAGATTTGAGTGTGAAAATTGTGTTAATCTGATACTTTGGGGGAGAATAAATCTGTTTTACAGATTCGTATCAGGTCGTAGATTTAAAGCGGCCTGTTCAACAGTCAGTGTGGCCATAAAGACAAAACTAATAAATCCGTCTGTTATGCAAAACAACTACATTTAATTTGGCTTCATTTGTGATTTATTAAGAAAATACACAAAAGCCTGAAGAACAACGCTACAGTGGACACACTTAGAGTTCCTCCTCCATAAAATGTACACATTACTCATTCCAACAAGAAAAAGTCCAAATATAAGACGCATGACCTTCGTACTTCTTTATTTGTTTCAGTGTTCTGGATGACATAAGTTTACTTTAGTTGGTTGCTTATAATTTAATTGGCTTTTTTGTCAAAATGATCATTTCATTGTTTTTGACTGAAACGTCTCTGCTGTTGTGACACTTTAGAGAAAATAATGACAGTGAAGTCATGTTGAGGTGAAATAAATCCGCGTTGGATCGACACGATCGATTGATTTTAAGGTGAGAGCGCACAAAGTTTGTTTTCACACGTGCTTTTGGAAAAGCGTCAGTCGAAGAGAATGAAGTTTGAACTGGAAAGAGAAGACATGAAAGCTGTGAAAACACCTATGAGCTCAGGGTCGTCTGCAGTTTGGGAACTTTCAGGAATAAAGAGCTTCCCGCTTTTCTCCCAGAGAGTAAAATATCCCGCTCAGCCTTGACTGGGGCTGCTCTGCTGCTGTGGTTAATGTTACTGTCTCCGCCCTGCTCCTCCGCTCAGTCTAATAACGGACAGTCCGACCACAGAGATTTCACAGATATCTCCGGGTTGTCAACTGCTACCTCCACGTGTGCGTTTGTGCGCATTGTGTTTCATTTGGCCTTTTTGTCTTTTAACATCTGAACATTGGCCAATTTTTCTGCACGTTGCAAAAAGTCCTGCAGCATATGCTAACAACCCGACAGCCTCATAAGTGTGTGCAGCGTCTTCGTAAGCGCTCTAACACACTCTGACCGCCGATGCTCCACAGATCAGTGTGTGGTGTCATCTTCTGTCTCTGGTGTTAAAAAGCAGATGATCCTTCGCACACGACATCTAGTCTGCTCTCGGAAAAACTTATATAAGTGAGAATATGTTCCCTGTGTGTATTTAAGAGAATGAAGTTGGTCTTTCAGTTATCGCCGTCAACCCGCCGCGACGTCACCTGATGGTTTGTGAGCCGCCAGTTTGTAATTTGGCTGTTGGCCATCTTAAGATCAAAAGCAACTGCAGTAAACAACCACAAACTGTCAATCATAGCGGAGCCACTAATCCTGCTGAATTCATTGGCGGTGGACGTTGTTTCCTGAGAAAAAGGTGGAAGGAGTCGAACTTGGTCGGCCAACGTGGCGTGCAGCTGAAGTTAAAACAGCGCTGCACTGACCGTTCTCTTACCTCCTGCTGTAACGACTGTTATTGTTCCTCCGCTGGCAAACGCCGCCGCTCACATTTTTCAAGAAGGCATCTGAGAAATTTCCCCACCTGTGTTTCCTTAAGTAGTTATGTGTTGGCGAAGCGAAGCGGCTTTTTAGACAACTCTGATATGAAAGTTCTCTGCTGAACCTGGTACAAACCCACGGGCTGGCAGCTGTGTGTCTGTGTGCGTCTGTTTGTGTGTGTGCAAATATGTAGACTCATTTTTATCAACATTGGTGTTTTACAAGCACATGGACATGATCACCGACAGGTAAATTAAAAAAAAAAAACAAAACTGCTTTGTAAACACCAACAGGAATGTGTGTGCGCTCGTGTGTTTGTGTGTGTGTGCACTCCATAAAGAGATGGAGGAATGTGCTTTCACAATTTAACGAGGTTCATCCAAACAGAGAGGCGTCGAGAAACGGGCCGCTTCACACGCAAGGCGAAGATGACAGAGAGGGATGAAAGGACGAGAGCGATAGATAAAATACAAGAAGCGAACACTGACCTTCCATCCGTCAGCTGGAAGAAGCTTTTCACCTGATGGGAGGCCGAACCTGAAACAAGAGAACAAAAAAAAGAAAATGTTGATCTATTTACATCTGAAGTCCAAACGAACTAATCACACAGCGAGAACCAAAGACGGTTCCCGTTCGAGATGCTTAGCAGAAAAAGATTGATGAAGTCAGAAGGAGAAAAAGTGAGGTTCGGACTGATGCTAACGGCGTGTGTGGCGCCTAACTGGGAGGTTAAGGAAGCGAAAACGACACAAATTAAATTAACAGAAGAAGAAAAATAAGATTAAGGCAAAAAAAGAGGAGAAGAAAGTCAAGATTCAATGTTGGAGGTAAAACTGAGGTTTTCTTTCCAAATCTGAGAAGTTTCTTCTTATTGATTCCCCCTGATGACGGTAAATCCTGTATTCTACATTATACCCCACTGCCTGAGGTGTGTGTGTGTGTGTGTGTGTGTGTGTGTGTTTGTAGTCTATATAAATCTACAGTGTGTTTTCTTTTGCTCTGCTCGAGGGGAATATTTTTCTAATGAGTGTTTTATTTCTGACTCTGACCATCACATGAACCAACACACACACACACACACACACACACACACACACACACACACGCACACGCACACACACACACGCGTTATAAGAGACAAGCATATGGAAATTAAATCAGAGGGCTTGCAGAGGCCAAGGGACACACAAACACACACACACACACACACACACACACACACACACACTATGCTGGTACTATAGACATAAAGCAATTGTAACTAAAAATCAATTCATGCACAACAATTACACACACACACACACACAGTCGCTCAGTGTGTTCTCCGTCTTTGCCTCAGTGCCTCCCACCTTGCAAACAACCAAAAACACACACAGAGAAATATGGAGGTCGTCAAAACACATTCACTGCGCATGACCTCTCACACCTCCAATATAGAAAAACATGGCATATCTCTGCCAATGTGCAAGTGTGTGAGTGCGTGTGTGAGTGTGAGTGAGAGAGTGTGTGTGAGTGCGTGTTAACAAAAACAAAACAAAAAAAAGAACCACAAACACGCACCGTTGGTGCATCAACCAAAACATCCAGGTTTCTTAACAGTTCCAGGAAGACAGCAAAGGTTATGACCTCCATCACCTCCCTCTATCTCCTACGTGTGTGTGTGTGTGTGTGTGTGTGTGTGTGTGTGCGCGCGCGTGTCACCAGATATCATCTTTTATCTCTCTGGTTTCATATAAATGGCTGCAGATTCACCTGCCAGACAACAAGCTCATTCAACCACCACAACCTTTTGGCTTCCACATCACCCTGAACCAGAGAAGAAGAAGAAGGAGAAGGAGAAGGAGGAGAAGAAAAAGAAGAAGAAGAAGGAGAAGGAGAAGAAGAAGAAGAAGAAGAAGGAGGAGAAGGAGGAGGAGAAGCTCATTGAATGCAAACCCTTTAAAAAAAAAAAAAAAAAAAAAAAGTCTTTTACTCAAGCTTTAAAAGCGATGGGATGTTTGTGCGGCATGCTCTACATCTCATGGTGGATTCAACTTGGAGAGCCGTGAAGGCCAGCGTGTTTTTAAGTCTACATACGAATACAAAAAACACACAAAATAAAAAATGACCACAAAAATAAAACAAAAAAAAAGTAAAAAGATTAAATAACATTAGCAAATCATTTTGAAGGATTAACATTTTGTCCCCTGCATCCTTCCTTCATGCTAAGCTCAGCTGCTTGTTGTATCTTATTTATAGATGCATCTAGAAAAATTACTACACAATAAAAACTTCATAATAATATTTAGTGATATTTATCAGACCGCGTGGCGCCCCAGTTCACTTCCTGTCTCCCTACATTACAGAAAATATCAATAAAAGATGCAAAACCCAAAAACCCAAAATAATGTTTTGCATTTTACTCCTGATTTGGGGCTGAATCACCTTTTTACTCATCATGAAATGAGGTCTTAAATTTGTCTTGGGAGTATTTTTTTTTTTTTTTAAGGCCCAGAAGAAATAAGTCTGAGTCTGCGACCTGCTGCGTCTGTTGTGGCCTCATAAATGCCAGCAGATCCACCAAGACAACAATCCAGCGGCTGGTCTTTCCACGCCGCTTTGTGATCTCATCTGCTCGTTCGCCGCAGATTTGGCCAACTGATACAATTGGGCCCAGTCTGTTTTTTACACAATAAACATCTTTTTATTTAGTCTGCCAGCTTGTTGTTGCTCAGAGAGGCTTTTGTTGGTGCGAGGCTTCGTTCAGAAGTCATCGTCGCCGCTGCACAGTTTATTTTTGGGTTGTGTGTCGGAGTGTTTTCTAATCTAGGTCAGATCACTGTGGACTTCTTCAGATAATGTGCCTTAACATGCGTCTGTATGGAAATAGAAACATTGTCGTACAGTAAGTCTTGGGAACTGGCCGGACTCTCGCAAACAATGTTTCCTGAAACCCTGATGAAGGCTTTACTGGACTCTGGGGAGCAATACGTGCAGCGATCCTTGTGTTAGGCCGGATTATTGTTTTTACACCTTTGGGCATCAAGTTTTTAGTTACAAACTTCACAGCTGAGGTCTGGGGACGTGCCAATGGTGCCATAAAAGCAAATCCAACTGAAATAAGAGGCCAAATAAGGCTGATTTAGAGAAGACAACAAAGTCCTGCCTGTTCTGGATGTCCAGCAGATTTTACGGGTCCAAATAACAAAGACAGAACGTCTGCGTCGTCATTACAGCGGAAATTAGCTGCAAAAGTATAAATAGTGCCGGATTTGATTATGGTAAAAAAAAAAATCCACTTTAGAAGAAATATTTGTGTTTTTAAAAACTAGATTTTCACCTGAAACAACGGCGGCTGATCATCACTAAAATATTGTTCGAACCACAAAACAGAAATTCCTCTAAAAACCACAAACACGCCTCTTTCTTTTATCCATCATGGATCTATTGTGTCAAAATCTTTGCTGAAACTTGGATTCAGACAGGCCGCCTCAGATAAGATGGCCGCGGCGGCGGTATCTTAACCATCTGACCTTCCGCGGCAGCAGGGAAAACACATCTTATCAGTCTCGGCGTGGCTTCCTGTCCCCCGTTCAGCTTCAGTTTCTTCTCCGCCTGATGAAATTTTACTGAATGAAATCCAAACTGTCAGAAAAAATTTGGATCGGCTGACAGTCGGTGTTTTATTCTCCTTTCTATATTAATCCCATATATTTTCCAGCTTTAATATATTCTGCGCGCTCTGTTTTCGTCTTCACCTCGACACCTCGGAGTATCAGTCTTACACACAACCTGCATGTGAACTCTGCGCTGGCAGAAGAATGACTCAGGTGTTTTTCCGTGTGTGTGTGTGTGTGTGCGAACACGTACGGTAAATGCCTGTGTGTAATGATGCAGTGTTGTTTGTTTGTGTGCGTGTGTGCGTGAGAAAGTCAGGTGTCAAATTTACCTCCTGATCAGTCCAACCTGGGAATGATCTAGTCTCAGCAGGGGAAGCCAAAACCGCTCCGCTCTGTGTGTGAAGGTGTGTTGCGTGTGTGTGTGTCTGTGTGTGTCTCTCACCCAGAGATGACTCACAAACCATCTGGAGGCCAGATGCAGGTTAGAAAACTACTCTCTCCAGTCGCTGTTAGTTCCCTTAGTTAACCCATGACCTTTGACCTCTGAGCTGTGGCATGTGTGTGTGTGTCTTCCTGGCTGAGTAAACGGCCGAGGTTGCGACCTTTCTCAGAGGTCGTGAACTCTCCCTCGGTGACCTCCGGAGTTCAAGTTCACTAATTGGCCCGCTCCCTCCCTCGCCACCTTCCCTCCTTTCCTCCCTCCCTACCACCTCATGCAGTGATGAACTCTGGGAAAGTTGAAAACGGTCGCGGGCTTCTTTCTGGGAGTAAAAACCCAGTTAATTACAGTTATTACAGTTTCTTTTACAACTTACTCGAATGGTTCAAAACATTCAGCGCTGGTTTTCTTCGCTTCCTCCTGCTGCCCGTCCCGACTCACTTTGGGCTGAGAGAGAGAGAGAAAAGAAGAGAATAAGATAATTATGAGATAATTGCATCTCTCTGACTGCTTTTGGGACACACATTGTGGAAGCATAATTAGGATAATGTCTTAAATGTCCCCACAATGTTTTGCGCAATGCGAGAACAAAGACAGTCTTTTGTAGCTGCAGGCCATTCTTTGGAGATGAAATGCGTGTTTATTTGCTGTCAAATATTTCTCCAACAGCACCAACCCCAAGTCTAACCAGTAAATCGGAATAATTGTGTGTGTATATAAGCGCTCTGCCGTTACCAGAAAAGCAGTTGTGCGTCGATGTAGTGAGACAACAGAGCTGGAAATCGTGTTTATTGTCCATCCAAACGTTCTGATTTCACCCCTGAGATGTTCATTTTCTACACTGACACATTTCATTTTTGGATTGTTATTGTGTTTGGATTATTTGTGTGTGTTTGCGCTTAATTGCAATTAGAAGTGACAGCTTGACTGATCTCAGACTGGATCTGAATGTTCAGTGAGGATTCTCGGGCTCCTGACCAGATGGCCCAGATCCACCTGCTGCTCATTTCCCTCATCACTTCCCAGCATGCTCCTCTCCTGCTACCTGTGTGTCGTTACCTGCCCGGCTGTGTGTCTGCAAGCTTAGTTAACTTTTCATTCATGTGCACAACAACAAACAAATGTTCCAGAGGAGCTTCTAACCTTCCGACCTAAAAGGAACAAAAACATTTTCAGTCCTTTTGCGTTGCTTTTATTTTGAAGGATCGACTGAAGCGAGAGGAACCAAACAGAAGCCGAACTGGAAACAAACCGCAGAGCGACCACAAACTGCAGCCTGGTCCCGTTTCAGGAAGTGACAGCCACCTGATGTCCGGATTCAAACACACCTTTTACCGCCAAGCACAGCCAGATGTGTAACCGAACAACAACTGCTGCGACAAACACGGCCTTCAGGTTTCAGGCTTTCCACACATCCATCCATCCATCCATCCACACTCGGATGTGGTTTTCCTGCAGCGAGTCCATTCGACTTATTACAGCACTCTGCTGCCAACAAAACGACACGTATAATTAATGACGTTACTAATTTAGATCTGTCTAAAAACCACGAATGATCAACAACCAACCACGAACCTCCGTGTCCTTTTTTCCTTCCTTCAAGCTAAATCTCATTTAACTGTCAGCAACATAAAAAAAAAAAAAAGCACATAAAGGTGACCGCCAATCATAAATGTTTTTTTAAATTCTGATTTTTAAAAACCTGGACAGTAACTTTATCACGACATCAGAAAAGTGTATTGTTGCTCCCGCACAAAGGCCACAGTGTGATCTCCCCGCGCTTTAAGCGTCTCACTGCGAGCCGGCGATAGTTTGTTCATGCTGCGATGTGACTTCTGTGTGAACCGGGTCCTGATGTTGTTCAGATGAACAGAGGAGAGGACCAGGGGACGGATGAAAGACGAGTTTGGAAAAGAAACAATGGAAGTCTGCCGGGCAGATGTCTCTTTTTCTCGCTCCCTCGTTCCCGATACTCATGTTGGAACTGGACGAAACCTCTCCTGTGTGTGTTTGTGTGTAATGTTTTCCCAAAAATAAACAGGGATATTTGAATCCAACGTGTGATTTCATTTCTGTTGAACACACTGTGTGGTGTTGGAGTTTACATTCTGGCCATGATGGACTCACATGTCCAAGTTACACAACTGATGGCTGATGTTTTTTTTTTTTAGGTTATTTCAGACACATTAAAAAGTTATTTTAATGTTATTCTGGATATTTTAACAGTTAATTCCATAATTTGTGAATCTTAATTTTGGATTAACACAGTTAATCATTCCAGACTTCTCAAGGATTGGGCTTCGGAGGTCACAGTTCAGATTTTCAAGGTCATTTCAGCTTTTCCTGGTTTTTATACCAGAGTGTTGTGTTTCTGAAAGAGAATGAAATCAAAAGTAGAGAGGAAAGTCGAGCCACCTCAGCACGACACAGACACACACACCCTGTAGGGAGAAAGATGTATGATGGTAAGTGTCCTAATGTTTGGCGCTGCAGTTAATTGGGCCAATTTGTAGCTCCTGCTTCGTCCCGATGAGAGACACACACACACAAACACACAAACACACAGATGAAGGCTTCTAGATGGAAATTAGTGATGTCAGCTCCTCTTCCTGCCTGCTGTTACCTCCTATCTGAAGACGAGAGAGTCAGGAAATAGACTGTAATTATTGTGCCCCCTGAATGAAACACAGCCGTGTGTGTGTGCAAACGCACACACGGAGCTGATGATGTGACTGAAAGAGAGAAAGAATCGGAGACAGCAGGAGTTGGAGAGGGAAAGACATCAGCTGTTAACACTTTAACTTTTCACACAGCTCCATCGTCAGGTCAAGATCTCAGCTCACCAAGTGACCTAGCAGGGTGAGGTGCATTGTGGGTAGCAAAGGAACGCATGACGAGGAAGAGACTCCTTCATCTGCTGCTGACAAGCAGCCTAAAACTTCTCCTGTGATTTATTGCACTCTGGGAATTAAAAATAAAATGGCAGCTTTGAATGTTTATGAAAAATTGTCCATGAAGTGATGATTGTATTGAAGTCTATGGGAAAATGTCCCTCCCCTCTGATTTATCAGCTCAGTAAAACTTTTCCTGATGAGTTTATGGCGGTAAAAACTGTTGGCTTGTCTCTCTTCACGAACCTCCTCAGGCTCAGAGATCTGGACACGTGAAACATCTCCGATTCCTCTTTGACCAAAACCAAAACATTCTTGTTGTTAAAGGTCGTTTCATCTTCAGGTTTACTTGGTTCTTGACAGGCGGGGCGACTTCCAACCCCCAAAAACCAATTTCAAGGCCGGTTCCAAAACCAGGGCAGACATTTTGTGTTCGGTCGGACAAGCGAGACACAACAACCAGATGCCCCACGCGGTTTCCCTTTTGTCTCCGCGAACCAACGAGCAGGACATTAGACGGCGGTTTATTTCTTTCGGCCACGTTGTTTATTTGGCTGTTTGTGGGACAATAAACAAGCGATCTGTCGCCGGAGACATCGTGTCCAACCAGGCGCCTGCGCGGTCGACTGTAGCCAAACAAGCTCCGAACATGATCTGGCTCCCCGTAGGTGGTTTGAGACCTGATACTGTTCATGTCGAGCCAGACAGGAAGTTCTGGGGGGGGGGGGGGGGGGGGACTTGTTGGGAAATTGAAGTCTACTTTTTTTTGACCCGCTTTCATCTGTGTCTGTTCTCCTACTTTCTAGGTTCCTCTTATTTTTGACATTGAAATCAGCTGTATCAGCTTTTATTTAAAGCGTTTCACTAAAATCTATCACAGAAATTCAAAAAAAAAAAGTAAAATAAAAATAAAAAAATCGTTGGATTACGATGACACAAAAGAGCCGACATGGCACAAAAAGCCAAACCAGTCAAACGATGGGTGGATAAAAGCAAGACAAAATTATTTCAGCAGAATCAGATTAGTGGGAGGAAATAAACAGATTTTCCTCATAAAACACACTTTGTATTTGATGATTTTCTGCTTGTGACTCTATAAAATAACGAAAAACGTTCCCAGAACATTTAAAATTTAATTCTTTTCTCTTGATCATCCAGAACTTGAACTTTTCAACTTACGACAATTAAGAGAAAAGCAGCAAATGTTGATTCTTAATGGGATTAAGTCGCTATCAATCCAGCGTATTTTCATATTTCACAGATTAATGGGTTGATCCTACATCTCCCATGATGCATCTTGGGCACCCTGCCTGTTAAAGTCCCACATTAAAAACTTTACAACTCAGATTCTCTGTCAAGTATCTGAAGCTTAACCTGAGATAACCCCGATGACATCAACAGGGTTATTTATTTTTATTTATTTTTCCCCCGATGACATCATCAGGGTGATTGTTTTTTTCCTCCAGATACACAAAAGAGATTTTACAGCAGTTTTCACAGGCCAGGTCGGACTGTGTAATACAAGTTAACAAGCCTTCATGTGTAAAGCAGCAGAGTGCCCGTTAAAGACAGATGAAGAAGAACAAAGACGAGCAGCTGTTGCCAATAGAATCATGTCTATAAAGTCTGCTCTGATTGTTCTGAATTAAAGTCGAAGCCAAACAATATTCCCGATACTGCATCTGCTCAGCAGTTAATTTAGAGCTTTAGTACATTTAGAGAGAAAGTTCTCCCTGAATCAGACGGTGATTTCAGAAAGAAAAGGAAAGAGGGGGCAGGTGTGTCATTCAGGGTCAAGTAAAAGGAAATGAGATTCCCCAGTGAAACATTCAATATGGAAACACACGGAGACACAAAAAGCTCAAGCATGAAACTGATTAAGGCTGATAAAAGCGCTGCCACATCAGGTCGGAGCGACTGCGTGTGTGTTGGAATACTGGAATCGGCAGCCACGCCCGATCAGTTCGATCTCAAGATGTCTTGGACTCAGAAACCTTAGAGAAAAGGTGAAGCGCCTTTTCCTCGTGATCCCCAGATCAGATCCCATCAACGTGAGGATCAGAGTTGGAGGCCAAAAAGTCGACGGGCGCATTTCTCACACTCGTTTCACGTGCGGATTGAAGAACAGGTCAGGTCTGTCCGACCTTTTGAACCTGGCAGCAGTTCTCTGAAAACTATCAGGGGGACAAACCTTTTCTTTTAAAGGGAAACTTGAATCCAAGCAAACTGCTCTGGTCCTTATTCCTACTCTTAAAATCTTACTACAGCTTATGGAGCTGAGTGGAACGGCTTGCATGTAATTTTGAGAGAATTGGTTTAGTTCCCCGTTGGCTTGGACTAGCATTGCTAACAAATGTTAACGCCGGGCTGCTGCCAAATGCTCAGAGAGGATCGTTTCGGACATCCTCGAAGGAATGTTGGTTAGTCATCAGGAGAAAAAAAGACTCCTTAAAACTTCTTAACCTTTAAACTTTGGATCTGGCTGAGCTTCGTTGCTCCTTAATGCTTTTAGCTGTAATGGCTTCGGGGATAGGAATGGGGTCGACCTCTTGCGAAACATTAAGTATTTTGTAAATGTAATTATCCAGGAAAAACATAGATTTTATTAATGCGCTCTCATAACTCTGATTCAAAGACATAATTCACACGTACAAAACAGCCCATAGCAACTTCAGCTCTGCGTTATTAGAAATACCAACACAGGAAATGTGAAACACCTTGCTCAAGGGCACCTGAAGGCCATCAGGATTGTTAAGATCTCTTTGCCCGCTCGTCCCGACACTTTCTGATAAATGATCACAAATTCAAACCTTTCCCAACCAAACTATTGAGTCAAACAAAAGTCCTCCAAAATGAAATGACAGAAATACAATGCTTAGCTATTATTCCCTCTGAAGCAACAGATGTTAAATATTTTCTGATCTGGCGTCGCTATTGACAATTGTTTATCAGAGCTATTCCAAAACGGTTACAAATCGCTGTTTCAAATATAAAATTGTCTCCGAGTCCAAGAAGGCTATGATTGAGGATTGGTGAGGTTTAAGGACAGAGTGTGGATCGGGGTAGAATTTCTTTTTTAAGGTAGAGGGGCTTGACTAGAACTTGACCTTTAGCACAATAATCTCATCAAATGTCACTTCGGGGAATTTGATGTTTTCTACATATGAAATATTATATATACATTCGTCGGGGCCTATTAGGTGGGATTATACAGGGCAACTTAAGACTCTGAGACCGAGACCCTGCTGGATTTGGGTTAGGGTTAGTCCCTAGTCCTGCCAAGAGGTCGCCTAAAAGGTTCAGCTGTCTGATTTGAACATCAGACTAAAGGTTTCTGAATCTGCCTTTGTGTGTACTTTTCCTCGAAGCTGCTGTTACTGTGCTGGTTTTTTCAGTCCATTATCCAAATCAGAACTCGAGAAACCAAAACCACCAACCGATGAGCCACTGGTTTCATCGATGGCAGCGCCGACGCTGTAAATTTCGGGTGTTCTGCAGGTCACGCATGACCGTCTGCGGACAAACTTCGGCTCTTCGGCCGAGGGGGGGGGGCTGATTTTTGTCTTTCCATCAGACGGTGGTTTCACCAAACGGCAGCCTGAAATCTGCAACTACCCGGCTCTGGTTTCTGGGATTTGCCGACACCGAAGAAAAAAAGGGTGGCTTACGAGTGTATGAACCTCCGTCTGACCCCCGCCTCCCTTTCCCTTAAAACACACACACACACACACACATATTTTCTGCTCTACCCCCATTATATAAAAACCCAGAATTGGTCCAAATCGACATTTTTCTCAGCCAATGAAGTAGCCTCAGAAATGCATATAAAATTCACATCAGCGTGAATTACTGGCTGATGGGATTCACTGCAGCGCTCTTCAAAAAGCCTCTCGTGTTCAAAAGGGTTTCGCCCTCTCGCTAACCTTCCTTACCCTCTTCCTCCCTCCCCCCCCCCCCCCCCCCCCACTCCGGGCTTCACTTCACCTCCCTTAACCCTTTCTCCCTCCTCTCCTCCGCCCTCGTCCCCATTCTCTTCTCCTTTTTCCATCTCTTTACCCCGACCATTTCATCTTCTCTTTCATATTCCAGGCCAGTCTGTCATCGACCCGTCCATGTGACTTTCCTTTAGTGCTCCCATCTTTCTTCTCTTGATCTCCCCATGTTTCTTTCCAGCCGGCGATTCCCTTTTAACAGCGAGCCAGTGGCCTTTCACAATCTGTTTCGCAGAGACGATAGAGAGACCCCTGGACGCACACGAGAGAGAGAGAGAGATTGAAAAGTCTGAGAGGAAAAACTGAAAGATACCAAAGAGATATTGAGAGGAACAGATGATGCAGAGTGAGAGAAGCTGGAGTGTGAAAAGCAGAAATGTGGCTCTGATTTAGTCGATGTTGGAAAGTGTGTAAATTCACTCGCATACAAAACTTTGAGTTTCTTGTACTTTACACTTGAGTTATTTTCATTGGATGCCACTTCATGTTTCTACTTCTCTACATTTCAGGAGCATATACTGTACTATATTGCACCATAAACACTTTTTACTTTACTGCATCGATCTGGTCGCTACCGTCCGAGTTCTCTCAAAGAAAACATATGAGCGCAATTATTTAATAAAACATAAAGGTCTCATATTTTACACCTTTCCTGTGTTTCATTCGGCGTGTTGACGTCCATCAGATGATATATTTGTGGTTTTAAGGCCCAAAAACTACCTCAAAGTAGTCTTAAATCTCTCTCAGGAGCTCTGGTAGCAACAGGTCTGTGAGCCAATCAAAGGTGAGGATTCAAAGTTCTCTTCTGATTGGCTGAGGGATCCAGTAAAACAAAAAAAATGGGACCTTTAAAGGATCCAGGTTCATTCTGCAGCTGCAATCAGAAAAAGGAGTCATGCAACAGATTCACTGCACTTTGCATGAAGCTAACTGATCCATAAAAACCTTTTGCACGCTGCTCTCCTCTACTGTACATGGGAACATGGCTGCCTTGTGTGTTCCCTCCCCAGCCTGAAAGATTGAAATCTGAAGAAAGAGAAGGGCAGCAAACGTTGTTGGAGGAGCAGATTCATCCACATTTGATGCTCTGATGAGCATTTGTGGCAGCGGGACGGTGTGTGTGTGTGTTTTTAATGGAGCTGTGTGGCTGAGAGGCTTTGGAAGCACACTGAAGTATTAACATACTGATGCTGAGAAAGAGTCTGAATTAGAGAGAGAGGGAAGTATTAAAAGGAAAGAAATGAAAGACAGACGTGTATTAGCACATTGTTACTGCAGTGGCCAGTCAGTCTGGGAACTCATAATAACTCCTCAACACTAATGACAAAAACACACACACACACACACACACACACACCCTCTGGCTCTTAGTCGTCCAGTATCTCTCTCAGGCTCTATCAGTGTTGCACACAAACACAGTGTTGCCGTGTTGATGGTAAAACCATTTCATATCAGGGTTACTCAGAGGGGAAGAAGTCATTCCTCCTGACAGGAGAAATACCTCCACTGCTAAAACCGGACTTGGGTTTCACTCATGACACCAGACCAGACTACATTTGATTTTCTGGGTTATTTCAAGTGCAAATCCGATGTGGGCCAAAATGCTGTAAAAATAAGTCAGTGAGACCGTGACGCACAATCGGTGTTTATCGTGTTTGCGACGCCAACCATCTGATTCTTTTAGCCTCGTATTTCTCCGTTAGCATGAGCTGATATTGGGCCGGGTTATTTTCTCTCCAGAGCTCGAGTTGCACATAAATCATGGTTGAAGAGTGGACCACCAACTCTGTGTTGAAAAATATAGTGGGCTTAAAAGTATTGGCAGTCAGAGCAGGAGAGCGCTGTAACTCCAAGTGGGGGCAAGTGGACAGCAAATATTCACTCGCTGTCTTTTTCATTTATCAGGAAATCAGACTAAATGCTATTCCTGGTGCGGCTTCGCGGTCTTGGTTGTAACAGGTAGGTTCTGAACGATACAAAGCAATGTTTGTGGAGGCTGTCGGGATTCAGACCCGTTATGGGTTTCAGTTTCTCGCTCAAGGACATTTACGCAATGTTCAGACAGGCAGCTCCAGTCCAGCCCCCCCCCCCCAGCCCAAAACACGAGGAGGAACTTTTTTATGAAGTCTGCACGGAAACATCCCGAATCCAATCCCCTCAGATCAGATTTAAACCACATTTATGGGTCAGATGAAATGTGATTCAGGATCATCTCTGAAACTTCTTTTTAACCGTTTGTCGTTTATTCACTTCCCATTGATCTGATGTTTCACCTTTTCATTTCCAAGACCAGGATCTGATAAGCTTTAACCAACTGCTGCACATTTTCCCATAGACTCCAACACAATGTGACTTCTGTTTTCAACCAACAGAGTCGCCTCCTGATGGTCATTAGATAGAAGCGATATTTGGTCTCCTCCACCTCCTAAAAGAAAAACATCTGGCTGTTTTATTTTATATTGAAGTATAGACTCTAAGAAGAATCAGTCTATGAAGCAAGCGGAGAACAAACCTCATGAATTGACTCAAAGACAAAAGCTCTGCTTTAATTTGAATGAAATAAAACAGGAAGTCATTAAGTGAATTCTGTAACCACAGAATGTTGTGCTGGTTGTTTGCTGATGTTTATATGTGCATCCAAGAAAAAGGAAGGACTTGTTTCTCGTTAATGTCGGATGTGGTGGGACTGAATCTGCTGCGGCTTCCAGCTGCACGACAGGTGATCGCAAGGTGTCCCGTGAAGCAGCACAAACGAGGACAGTCGGACATCTCCGCCGACAGTAGCGTTGGAGTAATTACGGAACATTTAACCTCATCGGTGGCAGATTCCCATCACATTCATTGGTTTTGGTTTCCACACTCCACAGAAATTCTACTTTTATTGTCCCTTTGAAACGAGATATTTGTCGAGATGTTTCCAAGGAAAAGTCTGCATCGTATCTTTTTTTTTTTTCTCCTCTTTTATTGTTTTTGCTGCCACGTGGTGGGAAAGAAAATACGCACTTTGCTCTAAAAATAAGAAATAAAAAAAAGTGGAAGCGATAAAACACAAAGCGAGCTCCACTAAGCACAACTGTTTTCCAGGGATTAATAAACAGTAATATGAGGGTCATGGATCATCAAAACTGGGCAGGTTTGGTTGGAAAAGGGTTGATTTTAATGTCCACGTTCAAAAAACAAGATTTAATGCGACAGGAAAATAAATTCCCCTCGAGATCGTGAACCAGCAAGAAAACAGTTGGGTTCTAAAAAGCCACCTTTCCATTGTCCACTGAAGCCTTTGAAATCTTTTCATTTGCTCCATGAAAGAGAGATCACAGAACTGGAAAGGTGAACCGAAATGATCCTAATAATATTTTTACTGATGGTTTAACAGCACACGCCAGGGCTCAGCGATAGACCTGCAATGCTTGATCCAGGTTCCAAGGGTTTGATATTAGAGATTTTTCCGCCTTGAAACCAAAAACAGCCGACATCTGTGAAATTAATAGGGTTAATATCTGTAGTATTTGTAAGGAGAGAGAAAAAAAGAAGAAGAAGAAAGAAATATTAAAATGATGTTGCAGATACGGTCTCTGGGCTGAGAGCAAAAAGAGAGATAAGCCTTTAAATGAAGCCAGCGACGTCGTCATTAAGAGTTTTACGTCTCACGCGAGGTTGGCAGCAGCTTCCAGGGGTTTGATATCGAATACAAAGAGAGCAGAAGCCACCACATCTGCTCGAAACATAGAGCTGATATATTCTTTTCCATTTTTACCCTCAAGTGCTCAGAGTCTCATCCAGAGACACTTAGAAAGAGGAGGAAGAGACGCTGTAGGGGTTCGGAAACTCGCACAGCGAAGGGCACGGCCACCAGAAACGCTCAAGTTCGTCTGATGTCCACCAGATTCCGTCCCTGTAGACTCCCATTAAAACGAAAACAACGACGTCAACGATGCCAGCATGGTGCAAAATCATATCACTAACCTCTTTAAGGCCAATTACACTTTTCTGCTTTCCACTGTTCGCCACTTTCATTCATTCATTCATTATCGAGCACGGAGCCAGAAATTGACCGTAAACAAACCGCTGCTTTCTTTGCCTGTTTGTACAGGAGACAGCACTTACAGTGTTTACGTCACATCTACTGAACACTATGTGTGCCCACATCACTGATTGTGTGTCGATTTCCAGTGTTTTCAACAACAAACAGACGAATGAAGTCTAAATTCTTCAGAAAGAAAAGGGCGAATCATAACAGCAGCAGCATGAATCATGTTATTCATCGCGCTGGGATTATTTCAACATCCTCCAAGATCCATAACAGGGTTTCTTTGTAATTCTACACAGTTCAGGGTTCGATACCGTTTGACAGGTGGGCGGTTTTCTGCTGGAGTTGTAGGGGGAGTCCCGTTTGGCTCTGCAGGTGTCGATGGTTGACAGGAAGCGCCGTGGAAATGCCAGGAGTGCGTTGCATGTTAGCACAGGCGACCTGGAGAGTCTGCAGCCAAAAGAAGCTGCTTCTAAGCCAACAAATACTCTGTGGTCAACGTCAGGTTGGCTTTGTCAAGTTTAAAGTTTATCAGGTGTTCAACAAGAAATGTATCCTCTGGAAACTTTTCTCAAACCTCCAACCTGTCATTTTTCAGTTGATTGATTATTTTTTTTTGTTTCTGGTATATGATGAGCTAAAAGCTAAGCTAACAGGTAAAAAGGTACTTCCACAAATGTCTAATTATTCATTGGACATGAGGATATTAGGCATTTATAACAGAGTATGAGATTCCAAAGAACATGTTGTAATAGAACTGCAGAGTAGCGAACAGTTTCCTTCCGACGATCTTAAAAAAAAACAAAACATCGGCACGGCCTTGAACGTCGTGTTTTTTTTGACAGGCTGATTCAGTCCGGCGTGCCCGCTGTGTGAAGGTAAAGCCATGGGAACAGAACTGTAAAACACCAGCCTGGACGCACAACTGACAACACATGCAGCCATTAAATAAGACCTTACAGGTGTGTGTGTGTGTGTGTGTGTGTGTGTGTCGGAAAATGAGAAGAATTAAAAAGCTGAAATACATAGAAAGGGGATTAAGAAAGGAAAAAAAGCGTGTTTCTGTGTGTTTGTGTGGCTATAAAAATCCTATACAAGGTGCCAACGGCTGTGACCTTTGACCTGTTTTGAATGCTGCTATATGTTGGAATGCGTATTAGCAGGATTTGGTGTTCCGGTGCCCCCGAGGGCATTCACTGTGTGTGTCTGCATGTGTGTGTGTGTGTGTGTGTGACCTCAGACATGTGTTCGTGTTAACTGGCACCATTAAGCCTTGAGGGGATCATTAGTGGGCTCTGGGAGCTGCCTTTACTGTACATATTAGGGGACCTTTTGTGTGCACACAAACACAAAAACACATGAAGGGACGCACACACACACACACACACACACACACACACACACTTGCGCCTCTGCATCAACATGTTAAATGCCTGAGATATAAATGTTTACACGAGCTGTAACGAACAGCACCCCAGCGTGCCAGCCTGAGCGTTTTGCCGCATATCGCCAATTTAAGGTCCACAACCAGCCGCCAGAAACAGCCGTCCACGTTTGCACAGCGTCGGTCCCGCAGCCTGATTGGTCGAAGGCACCTGCGTTTCCCGCACAGTTTGGCGGGCTGAGCTCTGTTTTAGCCAGAGCCGTGTTTCCTTTTTTTGTTTTTAATTCCTCGCGGCGTCTGAACCAAAATCTAACTTCCCTCCAGAGTTTCTCCTGCTGGATGAGATTTAATGCCCCGACGTTACTGCAGTGACATTTTCATGTCTGGTAATTGGAAAGTAAAACACTTCAGATGGAGAAATTTGATTAAAAGAGGAAAAAAAAAAAAAAAAAGGCACTTGGCTGTAAAAGTTCTTCAACAGCAGACACACACCGCCTCTTGTTGGAACTACAGGAAGAGTTCGCTTTTTAAGAGCATGTCAGGAAAGAGTGATGCAAAAAGAAACGTAAAACAACAATCTGGACAGCGACGGTCTTACACCTGCATTCTTCAAGCTAAGCTAAGCTAACTGTTGAACTTCTCATGGAAACAAGTGTGTTTCTCCAAATGCCAAACCATCCCAGTTCGCCGGCACAGAGTGAGCTCTCAGGGGTGAAGTCGGGGTCAAATGAAGTAAAAAAAACAAAAAACAAAAACAAAACGCGGTTTCAGACGATAAAGACTCAATTCTGCCTTTAAAGAAGACGTCCCGGTGTCTTTTGACCTGTTTGGTAAAATAATCCACAGAGGACGAAGATGGACAGAGGATGAGTGCTGTGGGAGACAGAAGGGCATGATGGGATGGCCAGAAACGAGACGGGGGGGTTAAACACGCTTACAGACAGAGCCTCCTTTTGGGCATTTTAAGTGGTCTCTTTGTCCTCCTTCATGGTCCCCTTCCATCCTTTTCTCACCGTCCTTTCTTTGGGCCTTTTAGCAGAAACCAGAGAGGCCAAGAACATCTCTGGGAGAAAGGGAGGGAGATGGAGAGAGATAGGGGGAGACATACGGGGGAGAGAGAGAGGGAGAGAGGTGGCGGGGGGGTTAAAGTGGGGGTGGTTAGGAGATAAAAACTGTCTCCTCACTGTAAGAGAATCCCTTCTTCTTTTCGCTCCTCTTTCTTTCCAGATAAGAGAAAAGAGCAGGTTTATCTTGTGATGCTCGATTGAAGCTGGAGAGCCAGTGTGTGTCTGTGTGCGTCAGTGTGTGTCTGTGTGTGTCTGTGTGCGGCTGTGTGCGGCTGTGTGCGTTTTAGACAAATTTCTCAGACCCCTGACGCCGATCATCCCCTCTTCTTCCTCCCATTCATTCATTCACAGTTTCAGATGAGGTCAGTCGGTCTCTTTTGGCATTGAAACACACACACACACACACACACACACACACACACACACACACACACACACACACACACAGAAGAAGATGAAGTAAAAATAAAAAAAATGTAAAAAAAAGGAAATTGCTGTAAGTGTTCATGCTCCTCTCTGTACGTTTCCCTCCCTTGACTTCCATTATTCATCGACTCTGCTGTTCAGATTCCAAACCGTTTTTCTGGCTTCGCTTCTGCTTCTTTCACTTAATTTAGTTTCTGAATTTCATCTCTGGTTTCCCCTTCATTTGTTTCCTTGATGCTCATGTGTGTTGTGGTTTGCGCAGGACTCCTCACAGCACTGTGGACCCCAGGAAGAGCAGATTTAAAACAGAAACCTCCTCATTGATGAAGGGTTTTGTCACTTAAATGCTGCTGCAAGGCGAATAGATGGAAACAAATAATGTTGAATTTGGTCCTTTCAAGTTGCATTGCTCATTTTCACAGACGATAAACTCCAGTTATGGATGGAATTATAAAATCACAACCATTCTGATTTTGAAGCGTTTTTACTTTGCAGCTTTTTTTGACAATAATCTAAATGTTTAAATCGATGACTGCCGTCCTTTTCCAGCCAGTTTCGGGTCGACCCAGAATCATCTACTGGTCTCTAACCAAAGCTCAGTGTAGTTTACGAGATATTTCTAAAGTGTGAAGCAAAAACTGATTTTATTCAAATTTTAAAAATCCTCTGAACGTTTCCTTCACTGCCTCCTCGTCTCCTCTCCTGCGCCACCCTGTCCTCTTCTTCACCTTCTCCTGTTCTTTCTGCTGAGTGGGAAGCTCCCGGCTGACCCGGACCCCCCCTCCGTCCCTCCCCCACCGTTCCCCTCTCCCCTTGCCCTGGTCAGAGCACCTCTCCTGGGACACGCCAGGCAGCGAGGTGGGCCTCTCTGGCGGTCTGGACCGGTGATCTGGTTAGTAAGGAGGAATGTGTGGAGTGTAAATGAACACACACAGTAAAAATACATACCTGCACGCACACACACACACACACACACAGACACACAACAAACTGGGAAACAGAGAGGACACAGCTCCTCTTGTCATCATTCACTCTGTTCGTCTCCAGGGAGGATGGAGGGATGAACTTTCACTGATAGGACACAAGTGGGGAGGTTTTCTTTACCTCGGGGGGGAGGACGGAGGAGGGAGGGGGGAGAGGAGTGAGGTTAAGTACAGTCTCATATTCAAGGCCTGATATTTTCCCATATGAACACCTTAAAACGCAAATAGAACTAAAACACACTGAAAATATTAATGTTGTCCCTAATCGGCTGTTGATTATTGTGTGTGTGTGTGTGTGTGTGTGTGTGTGTGTGTGTGTGTGTGTGTGTGGCCTTATAGGTGAGTGATTCATTAGCCAGTCGACAACCTCCTACCATTTCCTCAAATTAACCTTGCAAAAACATTGTGTGTGTGTGTGTGTGTGTGTGTGTGTGTCAGTCACGCCCTGTTTGATCGATTGCCAACGGTTCAGTCCAAACATTGTGTTGAGTTCAGCGTTTGTGTGCGCAGACACCTGTTCAACATGGAGTGTGTGTCAGACTGATTACTCAACGGCCTTGGATTCCTCGGCGGGGAGACGTCTGGTTTAACGGAGCGCGAGTGTGAAAAAGAAAAACAAAGAGAACGAGGGCGAGTCGGGGAAAGATGGATGGATGTTGGAGGAGAGCGAGGAGTTGGGAGGAGGGCAAAAAAAAAAAAAAAAAGTCCAAGTTGGCATCTTTAAAATAATTTTTCTTTGTTCAAAAACACTGAAAACCCAAAGAAAACCATTTTAAAGTAAATCTGATCAGGGCCGTTTATTTTAAACTAAAATCTGCTGTTTGATTAAACAAAACAAGGTTAAAAAGGAACCGACCTTCAGACTGACGTAGGTCCGCCTACCTCAGTCACAAATGTAGATGTCCTGCAATAAAAAATAAATAAAAAAATATACAGAAACGCAGGAATAAACAAAGTGCTTCACTTACTACGTTATCTGTTTTCACTTTCACCAAATAAGAAACACATGTTGTCATCCTGGATGAAATGAGTGTTTCCTGAAAACAAACTGTGGATCCTGAAGCGTCAGGACTCGCCCGGCTCTGACCTTTTATTCCTCCTCTTATCCATCCATCGCTCCTCCCCGCTCTGTCCTTTCTCCTTCTCTCTATTAGCACCTGTCAGGGGGATCAGCCGGCGGTAATGCCCCGTCATTACACCCTGACTCCCCTGCGGGCCTTATCGGGCTGTAACCCTGTACCGCGGCTCGGCTCTCCACGGGCCGACGTCTTTAGCTGTTTTGTCTCTGAAACTGTATACAAGCTACTAAAGTGGTCAAAGTCGGCTCAATCGTCTTTCTCCAGACAGACAAAAGAAACAAACTCATCAGCTGAACTGTGAGTCTGCCCTTCAGCTCCCTCTAGTGGACAAACCGGGAACAAATGTGAGCTGCTGCTGCTGCAGGTGAACTCACCGTCTGATCAGCTGACTGTTTTTCACCTCAGCAGCTCGAATAAGAAGCAGAGGGAGGACCGAGTGTGTGTGCATGTGTGCTGTGTTTGTGTACGGGCCCTAATAGTGTGTAATTAACATAATTCTGCGAGCTGTAAACATTAGAGAGAAGGACAAGCCAGCTACTGTATGGGACGACACACACACACACACAGACACACACAGAGCTTCCACTCTTATTAAACAAATACTCAACAGTCTGGTATTTAAGAGACTGATACATCATTAGGTGTGTGTGCGTGTGTGTTTGTGTTTTATAGTGCCCTCTTGAAGCAGACCAGCATTGTGTGCCACACTCAGGCTTTTTAATGTTCATGTGTTAAAAACCAGCAGCACTAAACACACAGTCTGAGCACCAGGCCCACATTGTACCCAAAACGGTACGTAATGCCTAAAACACTCCGAAACCAACACAGAGAATTTGGTCAATGAGGAAAAATACGAGGAATGGAAGAGCCCAGAGCCGTTTTTAGTTGTACGTCAGGACTGCCTGTGCTGTTAGCGACTGTGATAACTTTAAAGTGAGCGAGCAACAGATGTTTTGACACATCATCTCAAAAACAGGCTGCAATTTATTACTAAAATACTGATCGTGCTAAACACAAAGCTCAGTCAACAATCATCATCTGTTTACAGGAAGGAAGCAGAAAAACAGATTTGGCTTGATTTCAAAATTCAAGATCATGAAAACCGTGAAAACCAGAATCTCGAGGGACGTTTCAGGCCTTTGTTGGTGAGAGAAACAGGAAATGAGGCGTCAGTGACGGACAGGAAAGAGTTAGATTCAAACCAAAGACACCTGCGCAGGATTTTTTTTGTTGTGGACCAGAAACACCAAAACAATGAGCTGAAACGCCGTCGCCTGCAAACGCTCCTCACCTCCTCATCATCGGGTGAAAACAAACTCTGAACTCTACGTCTAAATCCCATTTAACCGTTCGTTCTGTACACAAAGAGAAGGAAGGAAGACATGAACAAACTGGTTAAGAATGACCCCGGTGCTCCGAACACATTCAAACCAGCTGGTACCGACGACGTGCCCACGGTTACCTGTATGTTCAGGGGCCCATAGCCGGAGGGGGTGGGGGGGTCCAGTGTGTGTGCAGATATGCGGTGAAAGCGCAGATTTGTGTGCGTTTGTGCGAGCTCCAGGGGCAGAGGGGGAGCCCGGCGTGGAGCCGAGGCCCAGACGAGAGGGAGGCCTCCCTCTCGTCTGGGCCTCGGCTGCCTGCGTCCTGCGGCGCCGCAGAAGTCGCCAACATCTGTCCGAAAACGAAGGCAGCCTCCCGGAGAAGACGTGGCCGACGGAGAATATTACAAGCAGGAGCTGCGGCTTGTTTATAAAAACGTCACGAAAGGCAGAGTTGCACCTTGTTTTGGCTACCAGAGAGAGAGAGGAGATTCTACTGAATGAGCGGTGGTGGCGGTGGGGGGGGGCATCGTGGAGGAAACCCGATCCTGTTCGCAGCGAGAGGAACACGACTGAGAAGTCAGAATTCTGTTTGGTTCCTTCAACGGGAAAATTCGGCCCATATGTGGACGCTGAAGAAGCTCGGCGGAGTCTGCAGACTCTGAATGTTACAGAATATTACTCAGTCATCGGCCAATCGGGTTTCTCGGCTCGTTTTCCTTCCGACCAATCAGATTCATAGCCAAATTAAAAAAAAAAAAGAGAGAAGGCGGCACCCTTAATCATAAACGTAGCAGCAAAGCTAAGAACCTAAATTATTCGGTTTAGTTTTTTTGACCATGAAAACATTCACTGAGCTAATAGACTTTCCCATAGACTTCAATACAATCTGACATCCTTTTGATATTCTTGCAGTATCACAACCAAACCATAAAACTGACCAACCAACCAAGAGGAACCTGATTTCCAGTCAGTTGAGTAAGTTTCAAGTAAAGTTAGTAAATAAATGTAAAAGATTTACGGCTTACTTTGGATAGCACAACAACAAAGTGTGTGTGAGAGAACACACAACACCACACAACACCAGCCAAATACCTGCGTTCTCCAGAAGAACTTCTTCATTGTGGTCCAAACTGGACTCGGGTCTCGGCTGTGAAGTTCTGGTCTGTGCTCGGCCTCCGTCTGAAAACAAGCAGATACAGTTCGAGAGCGATCAGACAGAGTGTGCGACTTTTCTCTTTTCGTATGTGGATCCAGATAAACGCAGATTTGCATATGTTTACAGTCAAGTGTGTTTGTGTGTGCGATTGTGAGAGTGACGCACAGCAGATTGTGATTTTCTCCAGCAGCGAATTGGCAAGTTTGTTAAAACAGTGTTTTCTATCTCCAATCCAAGACAGCAGTGACCAGCCAAGTGCATTTGACCTTGACACACACTTAAAACACACACACAAGGGAGTTGTGTAACAGAGTGAACAGGAGTGCATCTCTTTTTCCAGATGGAAAGATGAGAGGATAAATAGATAAATTACAGTCAGAGGGAGACGGAGCGAAGACTTTGTGATTTGGCTCCGTCGGCCTGTGAGATGATTCTAATTGGGTAAAGACGAGCGCGTCGTCGTGTTTTTCTCCCGCTGACCGTTCGCTGCAGCGAGCCCATATGTTTCACTCACTGGCTCTTGGACACGACCGCCGCTTTTCCATCCAAACACATAACAAAAACAAAAGTTCGACCAACTGATGATTTATTGAAAGGAACTTTTAAAGGGTCCACCAGGAGGATTCAGCGGTATCTAGTGGAGATATCAAAGATGGCAGCCAAACGATGTTGGGAAAATTGTCCATTCTGGGCTCCTGTAGAAACCATGGCCATGAAAAACAACAATATTAGATTGTCCTTATTGAATATTGAACTCCTTTTTATGTAGCTGCTAAAAACCAAAACACTTTGTTGTATTTGGACATTTTGTTTTTGGGTACAACTAAATACACGTGTTGAACAAAAATATTGTGTCGTGATTGTTGGACAGTTTTCTGCTTTAGACAATAAAACTTCACTTCTATGGATTTCAGTTTGGACGCTTGTCATCTGGCCATGTTTCAGGGACGGCCGTTTCAAATACAAATCATTAAAAAACATTTTGTTATTGCCTTTAAAAACTAATCAGATGATATTTGGCTGATATTTTCTGCACTCCTTTCTCCAAACTCTCACTTTGTTCACAGATGAGATGGAAACGGGCAGAACGAGGCTGCGTTCACTGACTCTCCGTCTTTCCCAGCTCATCTCTCACTCTGAGTGTCTCTCATTCCCTCTCCCTCCTTTCGTCACCTCTGCCATCCCGACCGCCTTCCTGGAACGAGCCGTTCTCTCCCCTTTTACTTTCTCTTTCCTGACCGTTTTGTTATCTCTCTCTCTCTCTTTTCGTCTTTTTCTCGCCCTCTTTTTCTATCTCAGAAAAAAAAAAAAAAAAACTAACTAAACAAAAAAAAAGTGAAAAGAAAATAAATGAAAGTGAGAGAGAAGGAGAGAAAAATAAGTTTGACAGCAATTTGCCTCCTTTCTCACATCCAGTCGGCCTGGCCAGACATCGACGGGTGGCTTTCATACCAACCAATAAACTCGTTTCCATCACGCACACACACGCACACGCACACACACACACACACACACACACACACACACACGACATAAAGTTGGCTTGTTTCAAGTTGGGACCATAAAACTCAAACACACAGACACACACTCATACACACTTTAAGGCGGCTGCGCTGAAGCTCAGCCAACCTTGTTCTTTGGCAAGAGCAGTGCACCCTTTTTGTGGGTCTGCGTGCGTCTGCGTGTGCGTGGACACTCATCATCTGTGTCGTATCCCCTAAGATCAGTTGCTATAGCGACCGGCGTCAACAAACAGGCGACGGGCATTATCCCTTCGGCCTCGTGTCTCTGTGACGTCGCTGTTTTTATAAAGGTTAAGAGGTCAAGAGATGGGCGAGCGTCATTATCTTTCAATCCCTCTCTCTCTCTCTCCGAAGCTGTAAAAGTAAACCCACCGCTGCCTTTAATCATTTTTATTTGTGCGAGGACATGCAGCCATCTCCATCCAGAGAGAGAAAGAACATCCAAGGTAAAAAAAAAAAAACTCTATATATAAAAATTCACACCTACTCTGAGAAAACGAGCGCTGGCGAGGAATGGAGTCACACTGTGGGACATTATGAAGGTTGTGCGTCATCTCACAAAATCCTGATGATTTTCTAATGGGATCGTTTCTCGTATTTACACGGAGAACGATCCCATTAGAGATTTATCCACGGATAAATCTGAGGTACCGGCCGGGGAGTGTGAAGGTTTTCTTTTTTTTATAGAATATATATTTATATGGTCTTGAAACTCCAAAGTACGGAGGCTCTCTCACGCCAAAGTGTGAATTGATGTTTGGCGTCAAGCGTCCAGCTGAGAGATGAAGCTCTGACTTACTGAAAAGCTGTATTTTCATTTTTCTCCTGAAAGCTCGTTTTTCTTTTCATTCGGAGAGTTGAGGCCTCTTTTTTTTTTTTTTTTTTTTGGTTTGTCGTCTTCTTTTTAATTTGCGCTGACGCTTCTGCGCGGCCTACAGGCCAATCACAACACGCTCGCTGACAAAAGGGCGGGACTTTACAGTAATCAGTGGAATGCACGGACACAATGGGCCGCGGCTGTCAGACCCAAATGAAACCGGACTGCAGATAAAAGAGCTGGCGGCCGTCCGGTGTAATTTCCTCTGGGCAACAATCGGCCTCATTCAGGTTTGTGTGTAAACGCTCCAAAACGATTTTAGCTTGAACGCTGCAATTTAGCTGCTGAGTTTTTCTCTTCAGGGAAAACATTGATTTAATAAATGTTGAGTATTCCAAAGACAGGTTGGACGACCCTCTTTTTTTTTTTCTTTTTTAAAATCAAGAAATTGGAGGGGTTTTGTGGTTTTTTTTTTATTTATCATGAAAATGATTGAATTATTAAATAGCTGCATCCAGAAAGTAACAATGAGACGTCCTTTTTTAAAAAATAAAAATAAGACTCCAATACAATCATTTCTCTACAGTACTTTGTTTCACAATGTTTTTCCTTCTCATGGTCGCAACTGTTAAGGACGTTTTTAAAATTATATTTCCATGACAAAAATTGAACTAGCGATGGAGTTCAGTAATGAACTTAATGAGATCACTCAGGCTTTTCTGGATTGTGGAACCAAAATGGCTGCCACAAAAAAAAAAAAAAAAAAAAAAAAAAAAAAAGCGCGAGAAAAATCTTTTCACTTTGAAGTATTCATTGATTTTCACGACATTACTAACGTTGTTGACTTGGTCGTGAAAAAACTTTCCTTGACGACACTCCCCTGGTTACTCATCATCCTTTTCCTCCTCCAAACCTGGTGGGTGCAGCTCCCCATGAGAGGTTGCCACGGTGACCGATGAGGCCATGCCAACCAACCGCTTTGGCCACGCAGCGTGATAGGAGTGTGTGTGTGTGTTCACCCACAGAAGCCCCTTTATGTTGTGGAAGCAGTTGTCAGACAGCTGTGTCAATGTGCGCGCACACACACACACACACACACACACACACACACACACACACCCTTGCAGATGGTCTTTCCCGGTGGGCGCCTAAACGCATCGTTCCCCCACGTCAGATGCACAACGTCACAGTTTGGTCGCACACGTCCCCACAAGTCACGTTTTGGGCTGCTTCGACATCAACTTCAGGACGAAAACGCCCACTGACAGGTCTCCATGGTAACCGGATGCTGCTCTCCCCACCTGTTGGCGGTCGTGACGTCCGTAAAGAGGGAACACAGAGAGCATCCAAAGGACAGACAATCGGAGTGTCCCAGCGGACACTGAACTGCACACAGAGGTGCGTTTGTGGGTGGAAAAGAGAAACAGACGTGTTAGATGAGCTCAGTAATGTGTGTGTCTGTGCACGTGGAGTGTGTGTGTGTGTGTGTGAGGATGCTTCGGGCTCACATATGAAACACATTATCTCCCAGTGAAGGTTAGATGGACTCCACCACATTACATTAACATGAAGATAAATGGACCAATCACAAAGCTTCACAACACACTAACAGGGTGCTACCAGTCCCCTGTGTGTGTCTGTGTGTGTGTGTGTGTGTGTGCCATCCACATCTGTGGATGTTTATCACATCATTGAAGAGTGGGAGAGGAGAGACAGAGTACTTAATGAGAATGATTGTGTTCTTCCAGCCGACCATGTCTGTCTTGGCTACCAGAGGAACCATGTTTGACTCATCCTCGGGATCCAGTAACCGCAGAGCGAGAGGTAAAACGGGAACACGGCCGGCGGAGGGGAGAGAGACATGACGACATCAGAGGGAAGAGACGCCCGGGAACACACCTCCCGATGTTTTTCCTGACACAGTCTTAAATCTCTCGTTTAATTGAGACGACTCCGCTCAGGTGTGTTTTCCAGTTTGGTAGCCAGGGTAACCAACAACCAATCAGAGCCTTACACACTGGAGAGTTTGTTAAATTATGTTCGTTATCCAGAGCTGGCTGGTGTTTGAAGCTCCTGAAGCTAAAAACAAACAAAGTCTCTTTTTCACAGTCAACATCAGACTTTTGGTCTCACAGACACTCCAAGCTCAGCTCAGCGTTGTTACACCACAAACACAACAGCCACGTGGAAAAGTGTCAGGTTTAAAAAATATCAACAACAACAACAGGTCGGTTCTCCTACGCTGCAACGTGTGTTGAGCTTTGCGTCCTGCATTTGTGCGACCGCTCAGGTAAATTAAACTGGTGACACAAAAGTGAAGCAGTGAGAACCGGACTGAGTGAGAAATTTGACCTATTTATTTATTTTGTATAATATTTTACCGTTCACGTCGACACGCTTGGTAAACTTTGGGAGAAAAAAAAAAAGTTTAATTTCTAATGTCACTCGGAGGACTTGACCTAGATCACCACAACATATGCAGACACTGACAAATCAAATCTGAAGTCGGCCATGTTTGATGTTTCGTTCAGACGTGTTTTTTATTTATTTTTTTCTCCAGATTCAGCCTGTTCTGCATTAACGTGGTTCAGAGACTGGCTGCCGGAGCATTAACATCTCACGGCTGAATTATCAGCGAGAACAATGAGAACATGTGTTGAAACGACTCTGGTCCTTTGACAGGAAGCGCCGTCCAAAAGTTCGCGGCAGCTCTGACGTTGACCTCCCTCAAACCTGATGAATAATTTTGTCAGTTTTAATCACTTCACCGCGGGGTGCCGATCGCTTTGACAACTGTTGTGTGTCTGTTGCTGACTTCAACAGAAAGAAAAGTGTTGTTGTAGCTGAGCCAGGCCTCTGATTTGTCTCCCTCACAGACCATCTGAGACTCGGAGACGCTCCAGATACCAAGCAGCAAAACCTGCTTTTAATGAAATATTTAGAAAAGTTAGCAATGAGACAAATAAATAACTTTTTGGGGGATTTGGAGGATTACACTGAATATTTCTGCGTGCATGCACGGCGGCACTGAGCTGAGCACAGTAAGACGCCTTTCTGTTCCTCCTTATTGTCGGGGCCACAGGGAGTCTTTGGACCGGTCGGGCTCTGAAGGATCCACCTGCTGAAGTCCATTTGTGTTGGAGGCCTGCTGCCGTCCTGATCTGGGACTCGCAGGTTGCAGCAGCTGGACGGTTTCCACCTCGTCTGCGCTGCATGTGTGGCGACACGCTGTGAAGAAACTTGTGTAGCTGCTACTATCAGATTCCTTTTTTATTGTGAATGTCTGATTTATTTCTGACAAAAACTGAAGTTGCTCAGACGTCACAGTCCACAAATGGAGCTGCTGAAGTCGTGGAGAAGTAGATTTATATTTTTTAAGATCCAAACACAGAGAACTGGACCAGATTGTGTTTAAAAAAAAAAAAAAAAGGATAGAGGACAAATCTTTCAATAGCAATTGCACTGAAATGAAAATCTGAATTTCCTCTGTGAACGTCCGACTTTGTGCTGACAGCGTTCAGCCTTCGTCGTCCTCCTCGTCCTCCACTGGCTGCTTGTTTCTGCTCAGAGCATCCGTCAGCGTGGGTGAAAGAATGATGAAACACCAGAAACCATCTCTAAAGTATTATTTTTCTTCATCCCGACTTTCAAAACAAGAGCTGCGACGCGTGACCGAGGATGTAAAGGCGGAGAGATGTTTATTGTCTGAGGGCGATGATACGATCCTAAACTTTAGGATTAGTCTTTAGGAAAAGGTATCAAATCAGGAGAAATCCAAACCAGAGCTTTGCTTCTTAACAGAGATTGTAGAGAATTACATGAGATCAAAAACAATCTGGAGTCATCGCTCGCCAACGTGCTAAAGAAGGATTTTAACGTGACCTGCTGGAAGAGTTTCTGTTCCAAACATTTGGCGAAAATATGGGAAGTCAAATTAAAACAAACTTGGGACAGAAAGCCTCATAAAAAGCTGCTGTTGGTAATTAAAAAAAATGAAAACACTGAAAAAACAATAAAATAGCAGCTAAAGATCCTGATTTGAACCTTTTACCCCGCCGGATCCCAGAACGTTGGAAGAGACGCAGATTAAACATCACTCGTAAACAGGTTGAAACCAGGACTTGAACCTGTGACCCCGGGTGTCTGACCATGTGGAAAATAGTTTACGGGTTTGAATCCCAGCAGCTAAACAGAGCTGCAGAGGCCCATATGGATCCAGTTGACCATCAAAGGCTGGAGAGGGAAAAATAAACACGTTTTATATGATTTCTCTCTCTGAGAGTCTCCTCGCTGGTGTTAGAGGCTCACAGACTCTGGATCTGTGTGGCTTCTATTCAAAAAGCCTCTTTTGCGTGTGCGTCTAAGCGTGTTTACATGTGTAAAGTTGCACGTGTGTCCGGGTCCACTGATGTGGTCCGTTTTACTTTCTGCCGTAATTACAGAGAAAACTACAACCGACAACCAGAGAGAGAGAGACGGAGAGCTCGTAGTGAAAGAAATAAAAGGAGAAAATGAAAAACATGAGATGAGGGAGAGAAGAAAGACGAAGCGAAGGACGAGAACGAGAAGCAGATTATGTTGTTTTTTTCTCAGAGTCTGTAAATCTGATACGGCATCAGATGGTTAGATTTTATTATGTAACAGCATTTTTTAGTTCTTAGTGCTAAAGCTTTAATGAGGCAATCAAAAAAAATGATATGACAAAGAATAAAACTGCTGTACATAAAACGATAACCTAAAGGGTGGTTTACAGATTACACACAGCGAGTCGGCTGGTGATGGGAAGGAAAAAAAAAAGAATCAGCAGATTGTCACCAGTAAACATCAACTATTGAGTTTATGTGACTGAAATCTGAAGCTCTTAATAAGCTCCAACCATCTGAAAAGGTCGGCTGGTTTTCTGATAAACTGAACGTCAGATGTCACAGATGTTGGGATCTGAGCGCCTGAAGGATTCTTTAAGTGATGTCCTTTATGAAAAGTGGCATATATCCCCCCGTGTCCTCCGCACCAAGCCATGACAAACACCGAACGCAGGAAATTTAAAAGAGACGAGGTCGGCTGTGTGTGCAGATACAGGAAATGCCTGCTCGCTCCGACAAGTGCTGTCAATGCATAAAAGATTTCATGTCCGAGCTGCCGCCTGCATGGCGATGAGCGCACACGCACACCTCCACTGGCATCGAAACCTCATTTCCACAGCACACAACATCAGCAGAAATGAACACAAAAGTCAGCGTGAAAAACTTCACATCACCCTCCAGAATATTTGAGGAATTAAAATAATCTGACAAAGATTCAGGAAAATCTGGAGCTGGACAGGATTTAGTTAGTAAATATCAAAATACTGCTCAGGAAAAACACAAAAACATCATAATCTGTTGATTTGGAAAATCTTCCATCATTTCCTCTCTCTCTGAGGGAACGCGTCTCCTGGCATCCAATAAACGGCCGAAACATGAAACAAAAAAGGCCCCAATTTGATCCCGAACTAAATTAGTTTGATTTAATGGGAGCGTCGTCTGCTGTCAAACAACAGCACAGCAGACTTCAGACAGAAAAATCATAAGTGATCCAGAAACGCCACAAAACTTTAAAGACAGTAATGACGTTGACCCGGGAGACGGAGGTCACGCTTCTTCATAAAACAAACAAACAAACGAACGATGTGTAAAAATCTGTCGGTTGCCAGCACGGACATAAAAAGCTGGTTACAGCCGGAGTCTCGGCAGTTAGCGGAGGGGACGCGCCGCGTTTTGGATCTGCGTCGCACATCTTTGGCCTCCGCTGTCCTCGCCTCACTTCCTCTAATGATAAACAAAAACGGCATGAAACTAATCCTCATGAAAAGCAGTGACATCAAATAAAAAGGCTGCGTTCTGCCCCCGGAGTTTGGAATTCTGTCCACATGTTCCCATTTGATCCCTGTTATTGCAGTCGCTGAAACACAAATCCCAGCGACATTCCCACAACCACATGACGGGGACCGCCTCGGGGTCAGACAGCCGGAGTTTAGCCATTTGCATGCATGCGTGTTTTTCTGTGTGTGTGTGTGTGTGTGTGTGTGTGTGCGTACTTGCGGCTCATCCCCACACAGCCTCCTGGTGGAGGTGAACCCTGTGGGCCCTCTGGATGAGATGGGCCTCCTGGATGAGGTGATTTACTCCGTCGACTTCAGAACAATAAACATTGGAGCTACTGAGATGGAATAAACCATGTTTGTGCTCTGGCAGCTCCCCGATTGTTAAACTGGCGCAGACTCCCGATCAATATTTTCATCTACACAATTAATTTCCTCCCGTTCAGCCTGGAGAGCACTCACGAGGTCCAGTGCTGATGTTGGCTGATCCATTCATCCCCAAACTTGTTGGATCTGGGTTGAGGTCAGGACTCTGTGCAGACCAGTAAACTGTGGAAATCATTTCTTCACGGCCCATTAAAATTGTTTGGGCAGGGGCGTCCACAAAGTGTTGCACCATCAACTTTTATTTAACCTCCTCCGTCGGAACACAAACCGCCCACCACACGACAAATCGACGGCCTTCACACAGTCACACTGGGAAAACTTTTTTTTTGTTGTTGAATAAACGGCGTGAACGTACCCTCTCAGCTGATGAGCAGCAATTTAACAGCTGTTTGCCTCAACTTCACTCAATAAAATCCAAGTGGGGAGTAAACGGCACACTTTCCTGCTGGCTCGGTGCGTCTGGGCCAGACTGGCCGAGGATCCGGGCCAGAGGTTTTCTTTTTGCTATCCGGGCTGAGAGTCGTTTTTAAAAGTGAATATTTCAGCAGGAAACACAAAGAAATGTCGTGATTGTCTCTCTCTCTCTCTCCAGGTTTCCCCTTCTCATCATGCTCTGGCACCATACAGCAAAAAGCCATCATGCTCCATTACACTGACATGACTGGACCGACCACTACACACACACACACACACACACACACACACACACACACACACACACACACACCAAGAGTACCACAAAACACAAAGACTGTTAGAAGAGAAAGAAGTACTCTTTGTGCTCGCTCTCTCTCTCTCTCTCTTTCTGGTGTACTCTATTATTACACATTCATTTACAACTTTCCTCTGTCTCTCAACACACACATACACACACACACACACACACACACACACGCTTGGTTCACACATGCTGCTGTAATAATTTGAGGGTGAGTAAAGGCTTTTTATTGAGGTTTAATGATGTGTTCACTCTGAGCAGCTCTCTAATAGCGACAGAGAACAGAGAGCTGGCGCAGGACTCGGCCTTTAGCTGGGTGACTCACACCTACACACACACACACACACACACACACACACTTTACAGTAAGTTGCTGACCCTCGCCTGACAGTCTGTCAGAAAAACTGGTGTCTCCCACACCGTTAACATGGACTCCACATCCTCTTTTCTGACGTTCACACCTTCTTTGTGTGTTTGTGAGAAGGACACGCATGTAAAAGGCTCTCAGGGCGTATTAAAGCAGGAATGGGAGCCGAAGGAGACGCCTTCGGGTCCTGTGACAAACTAATTAGCCTGTAACATGGAAAACTGCGGTCGGAGCTCAGGATACCAATCAGAGCTCGGCCGCAGAAATCACATCTGGCACCGTCATGGCGGCCGGCGCTCAAACCTCAGCTGAAAGTCCTAAATGTCCTCAGAACCCAGAAATCAGACCTTCGACCTAAAGAAGCAGGCAATCGCCGACATTTGACCTTTTGGCTTCATAGATAAAGTTACTGATTGAAGTTTTTGTCTGAAAGAATTAACTGATGAAGGGCAAAAAATAAACAAACGGCCAAAACATTTGATGATGTGAGGTTAGTTATTTTCATCAACATCTTTAAACTCCATGTTGTTGTTGCTGTTTGAAAAAAAGTTCAGACGATTCGTTATTTTTTCAGGAATTGAAGACGTCCTGTAAAAGTGCAGCTCATTAACTGGGTTCATTTATTAAAACCAGGAAACGGCCCATTCACACCGTCCGCCCTGTGGAAGCCGCCATCTTGGGGGCGAAGGAGCCTCCGTGCTGTTTACTTTAAGGTCCCTGGGAAAAGACCCAGAGTTCACCGGCAGTTCAGAAGTCCCTCGTAAGATGCTACTAAGGGGCCCGTAAGGTATTCATAACATGCTACCACACAGCGCCCCCCCGCAAAAAACAAATCATTAGCATCCTGCAGAAACCGTACATGACGGGGAAGAGTCGGTTTCTGAGGAAATGAGAAGAAAGCCCGGCTGAGTTCCTCGTCCATGCCGGCGCTTTACAAGAGACGCCGTCAAAGGTCGGGAACTTTCCATGAAGTTATGAGACGCGACTAAATTTTGGGTTCATATCGTCCTGTGCTTTGAGAAAAAGAGATTTTGCTGGCAGCGTCACTGTTGTGTTGTCAATTTGACATTTTCCTCTTCTTCTTATTCCATTATAGGCCTCATTGCGTTTCGTTTTATTGCATTATTGGCTTTTGCTGCGGGTCAGACCGAGGCTACAGTTTTATTTTCTGACCGCTGCAGAGACTGAACCTGTGACTGCAGAGGGTTCGGGGTGTCAGTTGTTTTGGGTGACAGGAAGGTCTTTGTGCATCGGCGAGGAGCCGCCTGGGAAATTGCGGGTTAAATGGCGCTCGGGGGCTCGTAAGAGCGTCCCTGATGGGCTCGTGGGGAGTTCATAGTGTGGTGGGGAGGGTCGGTAACGCAGTGATGAGGGTTCATAAGGCTGCTGTTACAGCCACAGGAAGGTCAGCCCCTTTTTTTTTGACCTGATGGAGAAGACGTTGGAAAACCTCTCACATCTCGCAGCCTGCCCCCCCCAAAAAAAAAAAACAGTTTCTCTCTTTGATTCGCTTCATTTGCGTCAAACAACTGCCTGTTTGGTGTACTTTGGCTAAAGTGCAAACCCATGAATACCAAAAGCCTTTCACCTCATTATTCTCTGATTCATTCACTCGATCTCTCGTACATTTATTTCATCTTCTCGGCAGCTGCTCTCCTCTGTCCTCCTCGCCGGCCTCCGCTATTGATGGGAAACTTCGGGTCAATGTGTTTAACACGTCCACAAATATACGGTCTTTCTTTCTAAAGAGGGCCCCCCTGTTTCTGCCGGGACCCCAACACGCTCGTTAAAATCCTCCCATAACCGTCCACCGCCCCTTTTCTCCTCTCCTCCTCCTCCTGCCGGCCTTTTCACCTCTCCCATCGGAGGTGAAGAGTGCAAAGGGGAAAAAAAAAAAGAAAGAAAATGCCATTGATGTTCTTTCTGTCCTGCACTTTCCTTTTCTCATTTCCTTCCACATACTTTCCTCCCATCATCGCCCGCTTCGCAATTTCTCTTCGTTCTCTTTCTGCTGCCTGAAAGCCCAGAAGGTGAAGGGGGGGTCATTACTGAGCTAACCTTATTTTTAAGATTCGGTGTCGGCTGCCGGAAACAAAACAAACTATTATTTCTTCTCGGATTTGTCTTCGAGTCGGCGGAGTAACGAACCTGTGATCTCGGTTTGCCAGCTTCACGCTCACCTGAGGAAGAACCTTCGCTAACGATGATCAGCTGACTGACTCTTTTCACTTCCCAATCAGAGGCCGTTTTGGGTTTCAGGATTTTGTCCACCGCTTCAGGATCAAAGGATCGATCCCCGAGAGAATTGATTATTGATCAGCTCCACCAGCCTGGATTTTATTAACTTTTTATTTTTTTTATCATGTGGTTTTCATTTCTCCATCATACATTTATTTTTCCTTTATTCCGTCGTTTTATATATATGTGTATATATTGCATTTCTCTGGCTCCCCCCCCCCTCGCTTTATTTCTGTCCTCTTTTGCTGATGGTTTAAGCAGACACACACACACACACACACACACACACACACACACACACAGAGGACTCAGAGGGGTGATCATGGTTCAGAGGCCAAACAAATGTTCTGTCAGATTTACTGGCTGAGCGAGGTTGGTGGCGTTCCCACTCTCTTACTCGCGCTCCCTCTCTCACACAGACACACACACTCATGTCGACAAATTTGTGCAAACAAATTATGTCATATCACAACACCCGCACACACTCCACGGCCTACCTTTAACCCTCGCCTTGACGTTCACCACAGCGCCGCTGACCTTTGCCCTCGCCACGACCTTAGCTCCACCCACTGCTGCTCAACTCTTTAAAAAGAAAAGCCGAATCCCACTTTTAGTTTTGTGTTTGTATCTAAACTCCAGTGGGGGGTGAGGGGGTGGGGGGGGGGTACAAGCTGTCACTGTGGTGTTTTCCACCTGCGGATGTCTAATAGTTTTTTTAGACACAGGATGGATAAGTCATTTTCGGGAAAAAAGGAAATTTAATTTAGCAGAAATGAGAAGCGAAATGTGTTTCAAATATTCTGTTTTCAAACGTGACCCTTTGACAGCAGATGTCAGGGTTGGTTTTAGGTAAGTTTGAATTTTATGGTAACCAGGATTGACCACAGCTTGAATAATAAAACAGGTTTGTTTATGCTCTGGTATCCTTTCAGATTGAAATCGAACTCAACCAAATTATTTTATTCCTTTAACTCTAATTTAATACTGTTGTTGTAGAAGAAATGTGGTGGTTTATAATTCACTTTAGGTTGTAGGCTGAAGAGTGGATGAATAGAGGAGCAGGAGACAAATGTCCTCGAGCTGAGTCATAATATACGACATTATATTACATTAAATATCAGCAGGAAGCATCATCGGCATCTTTTTAACTTTATTTTATCGTAAAACCTTCGTGGCTGCTGATGTGCTATTGTTTTATTTTATGATGTGCTTGTTATTCTTTGTCTGTGAAGCATTTTTAGGAAACGTGTTACGTGAATTAAGCTTTTCCATCGACTGTGCTGTTCATTTATTACAGAGCTATAAGACGAATCTTTATATATTTGAAGATGTACGTTGAATTTAAGTCACATGAATGAAACGCTTTGGACTCTATTATAAATAATATGAACATGTAAGACTGTCACTTCACTAACACCACTTCACATGATGCACTTGCAGTTGCAGCTGCAGTTTGTGCACAAAAAAAATTTAAATAACCGTGTTGTGGTTTCTGCAGCACAGCAACTCCAAGGCTTTCATATTGCACTAACCCAAAGTGAGCAGCTAATCCCTCCCATCATGTGAAACCACACTTGATGTTAACTTGTGCAGCAGGAGAACGGCGGGATTGTGCGTTTGGATATCATTTCACCAAAACATGTTGCTCAGGCCCAAAAGTGCAAATCAAATCGTAGGAACATTTTGATCAGTGCACCTTTTTCCCGTTATACTGGAAAATATGCAACAATACAGGAGATAAAGATGCTATGACATTAACAAAACACACACACACACAGACACACACACACACAAACACACACACAGACACACACGCAGACAGTAACTCATCTCAGCTGCAGTGCGTCCCTGAGCTGTCTGACTGGAGGGAGTTCAGTCAGCAAATTTATTCCACTTAACAACTTTTTCACTGGATAAATAAGGCCACTGCGCGCACACAAACACACACAGACACGCACAGTGATGGGCGTACAGTAACATAAAATCTACCTTCTGAGGAGTCAGGAGAACCGGAGCGGGGGGAATCCAAATGGAGCCCCAGAGGCGAACACTTTGAGGATCACGTTACGCGCTCGCCAGCCTGCTAACGCTTTTACATTTTCACATGAAACAGCAGAACGAGCCGCAACTGCAGACGCACAAAGGAGGTAAAGGGTCAGAGGTCAACAACCACCTCCAATACGCACATTTTATACACAAAGTCAAAGATTTAGGTCCACAAATCCAGATCCAAAAATCATACGGAGGGGTAGGATGCATTTTTCAGCCTTGTTGTAGTCGGTGTCTTTGTGTACGTCAAAAAAAATGTGCTGTTGCATGCATGGATGTGTGTTGTTTGTGAGGTTGTGTGTAGATGAGTCGACTGGTAGCTCAGCTGGTATTGTTTAGCACAAGAGGGTGCAGTTGGACTCTGTGGCCGATCTTTCAACACCTTCAAAACACAAACACACACAGACGCACACACATACATGCAAAGTCACAAATGAGCTCTCAGCACCTCGACTGCAAGTCATTTCTGTTGATGTGTGCACGCTAAGCGCACAAGGTCGCACAAAGGTCCGACCAAATGAGAAGATACTTGGCACCAGGTGAGCTCGTCCGATCGTTTTGCTTTTTCTTTTCTGTCAGTTTTTGTGTAAGAAAAGAAAAGAACTGCAGAGCTGGCGTGGATTTCGTCTCCAAAGCATGAAAAACATGTCAAAGAATCACAGATTGGTTTGAGATTGTTGAAACATTTTGTTTATTTAAATTTCCTCGAGCAGAGATGTTGCCTGTTTTTCCTTTTTGAAGTGTGAAGCTGAAGAGACAAAGAAAGGAAAGTCGGTCCTCGCTGTGTGGCTGACAGGTGATCCGCAGCATAAAGCTCCAGTGTGCCAGAGTTGTGGTCACACCGAGCGGTGAGCGAGGAGATGGGTGGAAAAGTGAAGTCATCTCACGGTGCTTCACGCTGTGAACGCACAGTTGTGTTGTTTTTGTGTCACCATCACACACTCTCTCTCCTTGTTCTAAAGTAACGTCTCTCACTCTCTCTGTCACACACACACACACGACCCCACAGCTTCTGGGAGGTGAGGCGACGAGAGGAGGGAACGCTTTTCCATCGACATCACAGAACAAACAGTGCCCAAAAATCACACACACAAAGGAACACACACTCTGAACGGGGGCGGGGGGGGGGGGGGGCATGTTTGTGGTTAGTGCTGAGAAATTACCAAGGACTTATTTCGTCATTTGCCAGAGCTCGGGGGGTAAAGAGGAATAACTGCACCAAAACACCAAGAACCACAATAAAGCATTTCTGCTGAGAGAGCGAGAGAGGCAGAAAGGAATGGAAAAGAGGGGAGAGAGGCAGCCAGCATCTGACCCTGAAGGATGGATTAGAAACAGGGTGGCAAGGAGGGAAGGAGGGAAGGAAGGAAGGAAGGAAGGAAGGAAGGAAGGAGGCAAACGGGGTAAGTTAGGAGGTGACAACACGACCTCCAGTGGCCGCTCAAGGTAAACGTCCATTTTAGATTCCACTGCTGCGACGAGGGGGAAATTTGGACTTTAGAGAAACTGCAGTTTAGGAATCATCGAGGAAGCACGCTTTAGCTGCGACGTGAAAATGTGAGCGAGAAAAACCAGAAACGTGTTTTCACACATTTAGGAGAAAACGGCGGTTTAACCTCATTCGGTGTCACTGATGTGGTGGAGAGAGATCCTTTAGTTCATAATGCTAATGCTGATAGCGGTTACCCAGAGTGCACTGGGGCTCCACCGGACGCCGCTCAGAGTGTTGCTAGACACACATTTGTGGTCAGATCACCATCGGACTGCAGGAGAGAGTTCAGCTCACTGAAAAGTTCAACCGCTCTGACAGCGAAGCCGATCAGATCCAAAGAAGAACAAACGACTCTTCTGTCGGGACGATCGGTGGGAAAATGTGAAAAAGGTGGAGACAGACGGACGGCACGGCGATGAAAAGAGCGAGATGAAACAAGACATTCTCCTCTGCAGTATTACATTATTATTTTTTTTTTTAGTTCGTCGCTCTCAGCAAACAGAAAGGTGAGGAGAGAGAAATGAAGGAGGGATGAGAGAGAAACGCTCTGATATAACATCTGCCAACGGACTCGTGTCTGCTGCGACCTTCGTTCACGTCTTTCAGCGTCTTCCTATTTAGACACCTGGGGAGGACCACCTGCAGGATCCTTTCTTTGGCGATCTTCTGAACGAGAGCGACTGTCAGATGTTACTTCACACAGAGAAACGAGTCTGAAGAAAACTAAACAGATTCCTGTATGGCACATCTTCAAGCCGAGTCAGAAAATGCTAAATATCACTAAACAGACATTATTGCTGCTGTTCTCGTTTCCTCCTTCTCTGCAGTTATCGGATGACTTCTCATCCGGCTGCTAGCAAAAAGTACAAAGAGTTGATTTTCCGAGCGGCAAAACTCGACAGTATAATCTCTGATTTAATTCCTGAGGAGTCTGCGGGACGCTTCGCTTCCAGACCCATTTATCTTTTTCATTCCAGCGTGTTTCACAGCAAATAAGATACTGAGAGCTTTCATTAACGTCCCCTCAGCATCCACAACCGGTGATGTTATTCACCTCGTGGACTAAAAACGCGAGCACATAAGACTGTCGCTGCATCCTGACTGTCACTGAGCGCAATAAATATCCTCCGTCCCTTTTTAAAGTACAACATTTCCATGATTAAATATGACGCCGTCTCCTCTCGTGCCCTCAGTAATGGCGTCCGAGGTAATCCCGGGTAATTCTCCATATATCAACTCCTGCAGGCCGAGTTAATATTACCCATAAGGCATCGGGTCTCATCTTTATGGCGAAGAATTGAGACAACAAAAAAAAAAAAAAAAAAAAAAGAAAATGGAGATTTACTGCAACGCTGAGCTCAGTCTGTTTTTATAACACACAGACAGGTATGACATCATCGTGGGCTGTGATTCAGTCGTCACTGCAAACTCGTATATCAAGACCCCTGCAGTGTGTGTGTGTGTCTGTGTGTGTGTGTGTGTGTGTGTGTTTTCTCTGATGATGAACGGGAAAACGTCCGTCCTGATACGACTGCGTTTGAATTTCAGGGCCCATATTTTATCAGTAAGAAGACGTATTTGTACATTTAAGTAGAATACGTGCTGGTTGGTGGGTGCAGGTGGGCGTGGCTAAAGGAGCTGACATCACAAAGTGCCAGAAATCCTGACCTGCTGGTTTTATTTCTTTATATACAACCAGAACAGGGAAAGGGAGGAATCGAACACAGGACGACACCTGCTCTGCCTGATAGCTGCACCTTCAGATATTTTGTGAATGGCACCAAACTGTGTAATAATCTTTGGTTTTGCTCTTAAAGGTGCCGCGCTAACAGATTGTTATTCGGATGATGTCATCACGGCTCGACGCCCTCGCCGACCTCTGACGAGCCCGTCTGCTTTTTCTCTCCCTCAGGAACGGCGCGATCAATCGATCTCATAAATATCAAATGCTGAATAATAAAAGCGGACTCTCAGACTCGGGACACGACCCCGACCCACCATTTAGTCCTCCTATTGACCCGCATGATGAATTCAGTCTCTCTGGGCCGTTACCGCCGTGTGGCGCCGGAGGTGACAGACGCTTTGGGCCGATGGTGTCATCACCAGATATAAACCTTGAAGCAGGTTTTAGGAGACAGGCTTTTATGAAACGTGTTTATGGGGTGTAATTCTAATGATGCCATAAAAATATTCATCTCTGCTTAATTTCAAATATCGGCGTAGAAATAAATGTCAGTCATTCTTTATAGGTCGTTACACTTAACGAGGATGATGTGATGTTCCGCTCTTTAGCGGCTCCTCGAGTGGCAGGTGTTTTCATAAAGAGACGTGAAACATGAAAAGGTCGCGTCTTCACATTCAGAGCATCTGCAACAACAACACAACAACTACACAACTCGGACCGGAGACGGATCTGCTCGTACTTATTTCAGCTTCATACGAAATAAATAAAATCGATTCAGGAAAATCTTTTCCTGCTTGGAAACTTTAACTGTGACCTTTGACCTCTACTGGATCAGTAAAGTCTCACCTTACTATCAAAAGTTGGACCGACACTTCAGTCTCTTCAGGTTTTATCAGGTTTCACACCTCGACAGCTGTTGAGTTACAAACCAGCAAGACTACATGATGGTATATATACATATTAATGTGTGTGTGTGTGTGTGTGTGTGTGTGTGTGTGTGTGTGTGTGTGTGTGTGTGTGTGTGTGTGTGTGTGTGTGTGTGTGTGTGTGTGTGTGTGTGTGTGTGTGTGTGTGTGTGTGTGTGTGTGTTTTACAGCCTGGGAAGGTACCGTCCTCAGGGCTCATGTTGTTAGTGAACCACATTCTTCTCTCTTCTCATAATCACGCACAGACCCGCAGTTCATCGCCGGGGCAAAGCTCACCACTCAAACACGCTGCTTTCATCACACGAGGAGAAAAAAAATAAAACTTTTTCTCATTATTTTAAAATCTTTTTCTTATTAGCATCTTACAGCATCCGATCGCAGCATTCATGCACATGATAGCGGGATTATTTGACTTTCTTTATCTGGCGTGCCGACGTTCTATAAAATAATCTCCTTCCTAACTCGACGGAGGCTCACCTTTTGTTCCCATCATCCTGTTCAGCTGCGTTTTTTTTTTTTTTATCTAATCAAGTTGAAAGCAGAATTTATGATAAAGCTGCAGTCGTAAAACTTGCTGAGTGGTGTCTTGTTTTTCACGACTGGTCAGACGGAGGGACTGTTCGCCGTTCTTATATAATAATTGGACCACAAACCTGAGTGATGTAACGCTTAATTATAATGTAAAAGAACTTGTAAAACTTCAGAGAAAGCTAAATTTTCCCAGAAGCCTCAGCGTAGGAGTTGTATCGATCATCACTGAAACTTTTGTATTTGGCCACCTGGAGGCAGCAGAACAAATCACTTTTTCCCATAGACTTCAGTAAAACCCGTGTTTGGACCACACTGCATCATGGGCACTTTCAAACGTGGGAAATAAGAGAAAGTACTCGATCTGATCCACCAGCGTCGATGTTTGTTGTAAACGTGAGAAGAAAAGTTGGATTTCACTGAAAGAGTGAAGCCGTCCGTCGTTTCCCTCCATCACGCTCTCCTGACCGTCAAACATCTGGCCGACAGGAAACCTGCCGTTTATATTCACAGCGATTCTTCCTTTATTAGCCTTCCTGGCGGGCCGTCGTCTGAACACCATGATATATTTTGGTGTCGGTTTGTGGGATGAATCCGCTGGCGTTCAAAAGCTAACGAGGTTAGCTCGGTGGTTTGACGTTCAGCTACTTTGATGACTCAGGACTTTTATTTATCGACGGCTCGTTCTGGATGAGCAAAGAAACTCTCAGTCATGATCCACTAATGTGGTGAAAAACCAGATGAGACCACGTTTTGGTCCAGAGAGCAAAGAGAGTCGCTGCAATCAGTTCATCTTTATTCAGTATTTCGATTTTATTAAACTACATTCCTGAATATTCGCTTCTGTTTTTTCAGATGTACTTTTGTGTTCACAGCCAACATCATCTGCTGAACATCGAGTGTGATTAAACTTTTAAAGATGCCAAACATTGACGTGTAATTTATGAACGATTAAAGATTCTTTAATACTCGGCCTGTGTTGTTGGATAGTTATAATTGATCTGCTGCTACACAACTTTGGATCCGTTCGCTTTTGTGGTGCGATCCCAGTTTGAGTTAAAAACCAGTTTGGGAACGCTGACTTTGGGAATCTGGAAGCCAAGATGAGTTTCCAGCATCTGGGTGGACTGCCCTAGATGGACGGGAGTCATTTTTCCAGCTGCCGAAGGGTTGTGTTATCCCTCCACGTCGCTGTTGTGCGACTGATGCCACAGCGTTTTTGTTTTTTTTTTTTAACAGCACTATTTCATGCTGTCAGAGAATTTGTCAGCACGAATAAATCAGACAGAAGCGTCGGACCGTCCGTCCTTCGATCCAGAGGGCAGCTAACATCACAAAGTGTGTGTGTGTGCGCGCGTCTCACACAGACACACACTCACAAACGACTGCCAGCGTCTTATGACACGTCCCAATCCCATCTAAGCGTGTGTGCACATTTCTATTTGGAAATATCTATGAATTTGTGCGTTACTGCTCCCGTTGTTGTGTGGTGGCAGTTTTAGGAAGTTTTGGTCTTCCAGGATGGAACGAACGCGAAGTCGTGTCGGATCGTCGTCCTTCACTGAAAGGTCACCAGAGTGTTGACCTTTCCTTCCCTACCTCCTTCCCTCCTTTCCTCTGTCCTTACAGTACAAAGGCTGTGTGTTTCAGGTACAGTTGTGTGTTCTCCATATGGCTCCCATATTGTGGCTAACCGGGCTGTAAAAACATAACAGGGGCGACTCTTAAAATATAATGAAAAGCTCCGCTCCTCCGTTTACGTCGCCTGGAGGAGCCGTTTGGCCGCCCGCTCTCGGAGACACCGACCCGGACCAGAGAGCTCCGAGGTTTTCATCAAACGAGAGAAAACCTGTGATGGAGATTTCAGCCAGACTGAAATTTAATATTCTGCGTTTCCTTTTCTTTCACTGAAATGTGTTTGATTGGCGGGAGGAAAAAAAAAAAAAACATAAAATATTCAAATAGGAAGTTTCTGTATGAAGGCTGCTGCTCAGATGAAACTATTTCTAGTTTTTTCTTTAACTCTTGAAAGATGAAAACGTTAAATACGTTCAGCAGCTAAAAGCTAATTATGTTCCTTTACAAGACATTTCATCATTTTAACTGAATACTGAATTATTTCTTCAAACAACAAACTTAAAGCTGATAAAACAAATGAACTGAGGAGAATTACAGCGTCGGGTCTATTTCAGGATATTTTAAAAATAGAAATAGTGCTTATAGAAGCTGAACGGATGAAATCATCGTTAATGGATCCTGATTAATAACTAAATAAAGCTCAGACGTTCACACCAGCAGTTTGTGTGATCACAAACAAAAAAAACCCCCAAAACACACACAACCATTCATTAAAATAAATGAACTGCACTTCTCAGACAAATTATTTTAGTAAAAACACATGGCAGACACACACAGACACACACAGCAACATTCTCGGCTAGGTTTCGATATCAGCGGTGATATAATGACTCTGAGGCTTTGACCTTTTATAAGTGGGATAGAAAACAAATGGAGCTTAGACACACAAAACGTTCTCTGCCCTGATTTGCTCTGATAAAAGGGGGGACCGTGGCCTTGGCGAAGTCTGACCGCGATGATTTTTTTCCCCTGCCTTGTTATTTGTGTTGTGCGTGTGTAGACCACTGTGTGTGTTTGTGTAGCCCTCCGACTAAGGACTTGATCTTTTTCCAGCTACTGAAAACTTTTTTTTTTTTTTTTTTAAATAACACACAAATGCTCTTTAGCAGTCAGTGTGTGTGTGTGAGTGTGTGTGTGTGTGTGTGTGTGTGTGTCACTGAAACTGCTCTCATTTTCGTAGAAGAAAGATGAAGGAAGATTTATTGATGCTAACGCTGCTTCAGATAACAACCGGAGGACACACAACCTCAGTACAACTTGAGTCAACACAAAAAGTGATCAACAAAGGCGGCGACAAAAGTCTGACGTTTGTACAAACCCAACAGCTACACAACAGACAAACACCTTAAACACCAACGATCGGCGCAGAGACGGCCTGTAAAAGTCATGGCGGGCTGTTCTCGATGCCTTTGGCGCTCTAATTGGCGGAGGCCTGTGATTGGCTGCTGGACATCTGCCAACAACCAGTGAGAGGCCTCGGTCTGCGGGATCAAAACCCCGGCTGTTAAAGCAGCAGGGGGGCTCAGAGTGTGTGTGTGTGTGTGTGTGTGTGTGTGTGTGTGGTCACCTCAGTCAGGAGTACAAACGGCAACAACGCTGAGTGACACGCACACACGTACACACAATTACAGTCTACATTTACCCTAAAACCTTAAATTAATAAAGTATGTGAAACATCCTTTGTGTGTGTGTGTGTGTGTGTGTGTGTGTGTCTGCCACATGTGTTAGACTCATAACAGTCACAGTAGGAGGTTTCAAAGCCACAATGGTGCGACTGCTGCCGAGCTGCATACATGAGATGTTCGACAAACCTTCAGACCGACAACACATGTACACACCACCGTGGAGTCTCACACACACACACACACTTGATCGCACAATAAAGAGCACGCCAACACAAGCCAGCACAGTCATTAACAGAGCTGCTGCTCTCGGTGTAGTTCGGATTATTTCACATAATAAAACTGTTTCAGCGGGTTTTTTGCCCATCACAGGGTGTGTACACACACACACACACACACACACACACACACACACACACACACACACACACACACACACACCCTGTTGTGACGCCTTTGGACACACACAGGGTTCCCTCTGATCAGCTGAACACGCAAATTGTGTCGCCTCTGAACAAAAACATTCCCACCACAACGAAAAGAAGAAACCTGTCTGACAGGAAACAGTCGCACAACGCAGAAACACAACTTCAACTTAACTGCAATGTTTTTACTAATTTACAGTTTAACTGTTGAGCTCAATAAAGGAAAACTTAATTTGATGACAAAATTAAAAATGAACGCTGGATGGAAACCAAACTTCAACACAAGCTAACACACACACACAGACACACAAACACACACAGCAGTGTTCCTGAGGAACAGAATTAAGACCAACGTAGAGTTCTGTTGTAACAGAAACACGGTGTCATTAAAGGTCAGACGTACAGATGTGAAAAACATTTGGTGATTAAAGAGCCACGTTGGAGAGCAAATACACAAATGAAAAGAATGTGCACGGTGACAAACACGCACACACACACACACGCACAACTGCCCTCAGTTAAAATGAATTTATTTTATGAAATCTAATAATCGCAGCAATAAAAGCATACTGGAATGATGTTCTGGCCGTTTCCTCTGTGACGTCTAAAGCCTCTTTTTCCTGCTCGCATTTACAGGAGGTGAGTGAAAGGATGTAGGAGTGTGTGTGTGTGTGTGTGTGTGTGTGCGTTCACCTTAAGGATGCAAAGAAAGAGCCCAAGTTAAATTCAAATAAAAGGATTTAACCCAACAGGATATTACATCATGGCGCTGGCCGGCGGCCCGGAGGTCTGATTGGAGAGCCCAAACATTTATTCTGCACCGATTTAACGTTTACTGCATCGCTTTTGGAATTACACATAAAATGAACATTTAATTAAAAAAGAAATACAGAAAGAGGAACACGGAGGAGAAAAAAGGGCAAAGAAGGAGCAATAAATTTTGTTAAAAAGGGTTTAAACCAGCAAATTAGAGAGAAATAAAGAATTTGAATGACCTGAGACGACACACAGACACACACGGGGAAGCTAAATACAAAATAAGTGGATGAAAATACGAAATGGATGTTTCAGAAAACCCCCAACAGGTCTGAGGCCAACTTCTACAGGATCAGACAGGGTGGTCCGAGGCGAAGGGGTTAAAACAAAAAATGACTCCAGAGTCAAGATGAGTTCTTCTAATTAGAAAACAGCTAAATTAGGTCGAAAAATTCAACATGTGTCGGAGTGAAAAGAGAAAAACAATCCAGAACGACGTGACATGTGGAAATATTATGAGAAATAAGCCTAAAGTCATCTCCGTTTATTAAAAGTGTTAAATCTTGAAGGACGCGTCGGGCCACGACTTTGATCTAATCTCATTTAAAATAAAAGGATTAAGTTATGAGCTTCATTAATGGGATGAAAAAAATGTGGCTTTAGGAGAACAGGAACAGGATTATATTTTATTTTATGGTTTTGAATATAACTAGATACTTAAAAACGTTGGTCTCGACCCGGTTTCAACCCAAAATCCTCAACTTCACGTGAACTGGACTGGAGTTATGGGCCGCTTTTCCTCTGAAGTGTCCCCAAAGGAAACCCCGGCCTCGCCAAAAAAAGCACCACAACGGAGCTCGTTACGGGTTTTAAAGCCGTGATGAGGATGCGAAAGTGATGAAGAGTTCAGTGACGGAGCATCATCATCATCATCGCCGCTCTCACACGAGACAAAGAACAATGAGCTGCTCTCACAAACGCTCTGCACACTTAGATTTATAGAGCAATCATCACAGTACGAAACTCATTTTACTATCTATTGTTGTGAGTAACAACACAGGGATATTGTGTAACTGTGGAACCACCAGAAAGCACTGGAAACACAACACACACACAGTAAATCACACAAACGCCTGTTCAGTTAACCCCGTTAAGTCCAACGGCAGATCTCAGATCAGATCTGACTGACCAGCCCCAGTTTATGGTTTACAGAATAAGGAGTGAGATATTTAGAGCATTAGAACATCACCAGAACTCCGGACCAGAAAAACAAACAGCTTAATGCAGAAAGTGATGACGTCGCACATGAGAAAGATGTTTCTGTGACTTCAGACATTTAAAATAAGAACACTTCGTTGGACTTCATCAGTTTTTACTGTCAGCCTCAGAGCTCGTTACCGAGCCAGCCAAATAAAACCCCCATCCTCCTTAACGAGGCTACATTAAAGGCCCCAAATCTTATTAGCACTGATGCTAATTTGTAATCACAACATCCCACTGGTTTGGTAAAATCTCCCCGAGTGAGCGAGTGTGCGATAAAGGCCACACACAACCAGCAGCAACACAACAATACAAGTCAAGAAATAGCCGACTGAACAAAGACAGTCATTGTTTTGTCGGGACTTTGTTGTTGGAAGGGGGGGCTGTGAGACATGACAAAGTTACAGCTCCCACACAACACACAACACTACACACCCACAGACACACACACATGGAAATCAGGGCGTTCTTAGATCCTTTTGTCTCCTTGACCTGCTACTGTCGCACAGGAAACGGAGTGGCAGTGCTGGGAGCCTCTCCGTCACATTTAGGGACTATTTGTGTGTGTGTGTGTGTGAACAACATCCTTCTAACGTGACCTTGAAGATGTGCGTGTCGGCCCGTCACTTCACACTTACTGTTTGTCACAATGTCGGCGCCGTTTCCTCCAGAAGTCCCTCCAGGATAGATGTGGACGTCCATTCTTTGACTCTCACGCTGCTCTTCCTCGGGCCGCTCTGTCCAAAGGTCAGGACCTCTGCAGTGCAGAGTGTGTTGTGAGGCTCGAGACCAGATCATCAGATGTTTCAGATGGATCACCTGCTGAAACACCGACAGATGAACATGAAAGAGGTCATTTTAACGACTGCAGATCTGGACTTTCTTTTTTTCCACCAACAGGCTTCACTAACAAACATTCAAAGCTTCCTCTGAAGTTTTTCCACGAGTGATTTACAAACACACAAAGATACTCACAACTGACACAGAGCTGATTTTCAACACCTGAGCAGGAGCTCCACACTTCTTCTTCTTCTGCCTTTTATGTGCTTGGCAGGTTGCCGTCCCGTTCCAGGGGCAGTAGCTCCACCTGCTGGTCTGGAGTGTGGAGCGTCAGACGGAGTCTCTCTGTGTCTTATTTGTTATGACATTCATCGACATGCATCCCCGATGTGCAGATTATTATCTGAGGCTTCTCAGACGCTGATCTTGGCGCCTTCTTTTCCTCCTCATCAGATTCAGACGACCACAGTGTGACCACAATGTAAAGTCTGATCCTCTCCGGTTTGTCTTCTGAGGCCTCTTCCTCTCTAAAGTCTTCTGAATGTTATTAAAGGTTTCTGTGTCACACAGAAACCGCTCAGCGAGGCGGGACGGCAGCTTCCTGCTTTGAGGACACACAGGAACGTGTCGCACGGCGGCTGTTGGACGGAAATGCACGAGAATTAACGTTTTCTTGGCTGAAATTTGTCACATTTTTCTGATTCCTGGTTGGTCGTGAGTCGCCACGAGAGGCCGAGATGAACCAAAGGATGAGGTAAAGACTAGACCACCCTCTCTTACCTGAGTCCTGGACCGGGTCCAGGCACGCAGCTATCCAGTGACTAAACGGCCCAACAATTTGGTGATTAGCATCTTGTTAAATTATACTGCTTTTTCCACTGAGCTGTTCAGCTGCATTCCTCACTGCTAGTTAACACGAAGACTAATGAGGGGAGCATGGCGTGTAAAATGAGTTTACAGCCGTGTGATGGCGGTACGAACGGCGGACAACACAAAACAAACAATGGCAAAGCGGCACACAAATGTTCGCCGCCCCGCACCAGGACTCACAAACACAACTCGGTGATGTCCAACGTCAAGCTAGAAGACACAATGGACTAAACAAATCTGAGTTTTACAAGAGTTAGTTGTGAGCAATAAAGCCGCTCCAGAGGCCAAACAGAGCCGGCGAGTCCAACCTCGTTAGACGGAGCCAGATCTGAGACCAGCAACCAAACAAACCGTCCAGAGCGCCTCCTGTTAGCTAGCTAACAAAGGACAGCTGAGGCTGATGGGAAGCTCTGTCCCGTCAAGGTTTCAGATTCATTTAGCCCCGCCCCCCTGTCTCCACACTTTCATCGGTTCTTTAGGTTTGAGATTTAGTTTAAGGTGGAAATATTTCATCGGGAACGTAAACGTGCCGAAGGACCAATCAGAAGTCAGAGCTGCTGTTTCATCATCATTTCACCTCGAATGATAAAAGCTGTTTGCAGCTTTAGCTTGACATGCACCACAGGAGTTATGGTTCATATTTTAATAATTAATTGAATACTTTCTGAGGCCTTCATTCATTTGTGTTGTGACGCCTGAGTAACATGGCGAAGCTCGTAAAGGATGTTTGTCGGTTTACGTCTCTCTCATGAAGGATTAACTGTTCTCGCTGGATCTCAGTTCAGCTGAGGAATTCATTTTCCGACATTTCATCCAAATAAAATAAAATTAAAAAAAAAAAGCAAACTGACTAGAAGTGAGAAGCCAAACGGCCGCTGACAGACGGCTTCATCCAGGAAGAGATCTGCACTCTGGACGGCCTCAGAGGTGTCAGAGCGAGCTGTTAACGCACATCTGTACACATGTGAGTGGCTGAGTGTGTGTGCAAGTTTTTGCAAGCTGATATCATATGTCTGTGTGTGTGTGTGTGTGTGTGAGACAGAGTTTGTAAGCTGATATCATCGGCCTGAACTTTGGCAGTGTGACGAAGAGACTCCCAGGTACAGATGGAGCTACTGCGGTTTTATTAGCTGCAAGTGTTTGATGTTACAGGCCTCCTCGTCGCTGAGAGAGTGTGTGAGTGTGTTTCAGGTGATAATGAAACAACTAGAATCCTGTTTGCCAGCCTCCCCTCCGGCCATTTTCCATCATGTCTGGTGAAAGGTGCACTTTGACCCCTCCATGTTTAAAGCTGCCTTTTTAGACACACACACACACACACACACACACACCGTCGGGGAAAGTACCACTGATCTTTGGCTGTAAACAAAACAACTTTCAGAGAAGCCAGATTTAATCCATCAGTGAGTCTGATTAACGCTGCAGTGAGCTGACACAACAGGATGAGGAGAGAGGAGAGAAATGAAGAGGAGGAGGATGATGATGATGATGATGATGATGGCGGGGGGGGGGGGGGGGGGGGGGGGGGGGGCGGACTATGGGCTGGTGTGAAAAAGCAAACTGATAATAACTGCGATTCTTTGGCGTTATTCTTTCGTAAAACTTTTTTTTTTTCCTCCTGATCATGTTTGGTTTTGGAATTTAGGAGAAGTTTTTTAAAGCTGGCTTTTGAAACCAAGTCAGGTTGTGTTGAAGTCTATGGGAAAATGTCCCTTCTCTACCGCAGCAAATGTTTTCCTGATGAGTTTATGGTCTCAGTCCTCAACATAACATGATGTTCATTTTTAAATGTTAATGTATGTTTTACTTGTATTCCAGTTTAAGTCTTCACAAAACACACAACAAACTCCAGAAAGTTAGAGATGGATTTGTGTGTTGCGAGGAGGCACGAGCAGTTCACTTTCCCTCGTTTTCCACAAATTCTTGAATTTTTGAGGGAAAACAAATCAGGACTTTTTTTTTTTTTTTTAATCTGCAGCATGAACGCAGCCAAAGAAATCAACTCGAGTCGTTTTTGTGACAGAGGAAGTGATAAGGAGGGAAAATAGTGGAGGAGGGAAGAGGAGGCAAGGGAAGAAGGGAGTGAGGGAGGGAGGAAGGAGGTCAGCACAGGGTGAAGAGGAGGAAGAAAGGGAAGGTCAACGAAAATGAAAGAGATGGAGACCACCACCACGGCCCACCCAGACTGAACACACACCTGCGGTTCACGTTGACCATAACAACGCCCCTGAGAAAGAGAAGAAAAAAAAACAGGCAGAACATGAGATGGAGAAGACGACGACGACGGGAGGATGGAGGGAGGAAACAGGGGAAGGCAAAGTACTAATTTCAAGCTCAGGAGGAATCGATCAAAGTGAGTTTTTGGTTCGAATTGTGCCAACGCTGCAGGTTCGCAGCAAGGGCAGCGAACTAAACACACATGCAAACTGCACAGTCACAAATGTTTGTGTACACACACACACACACACACACACACACCACTTAAAACAGAGGAATGTCTTGTTTCTAATTAAAATCATATTGAGTCATAATAATATTAAAATGTGGACTCGATACAGACTCGAAATGGAATTTGACCAAAACCAACGCAGCTTAATGGAACCTGAACCACAATGACAAATCACAACGCCAACGAAAATTATCCCACATAACCTTGGAGAAAATAATTTACTGCTCGCCGTAGTCATTTAACTTCACCGTGACCAGCAGTTTTTAGAAGAACGTGACTCTTCCTGGCTGAGCGAGCGAGAACACTCCGTTCAGATAGCAGTTTAATAAAGAAATATTTAATGCGTCTGTAATAAATAAACAGACACACGATCCGAGTTAAAGTTGCAAGGAAAGGCTAACTAATAAAGGAAAATTTCTCAGTGAGGGCAAAGACAGCCTCGTTCTCTCTGTAATTACCAAGATTTCATTAAAACCTCAAAAGGAGTGAAGCTCAACTGAACTGAAGACGTTTCTGCTCAGATTTCTCCTGGCTTTAGAAGTTCGCTGAGCCTGGAAAAGAAAACACAGCACACCGATCAGAAATCTGCTTTATTGATAATACTGAGAAAACAGTGCACAGTATTGCTCTTTGTAGATATGAAGTTGAATACACGTCACCTTTCCGATACATTCAGCGTGTCACTGAGACCAGGAAACCGGCCGGAGTGAAAACCATGGCACACAAACAGCTTTTATTTGGTGGAATCCTGTTTGACTCACACAGTTCAAATTCTTTGAACACAAAGTGCACTTTACAGGCTAAACAGTGACATTCAATATATTTTCTGATAAAACAGCTAAAACACGATCCGTCCACCTTTTTTACAGCTGCTGCGCTTCATTAAACATCAGACGGACGTTCAGGACGTTCTGATATCTGGAATTCCAGTGACATCACAGAAAAGGGGTGTGACAAGTTTCAGCCTGTCCAATGAGAAAGCAGCAAGTGTTTTAAGCTTCATAACGGCAACTGGAAGCAAAGTTCTTCTTTTTGGTTGTTTCGGTTCTGATTCAGGCTGAGCTGAAGCTAGCGGCTAACGGCTAACGGCTAAAGGCACGTTGCATTTACTGAACTGAAACATTTTAAGGCATCTTGAGGTTTTAAAAAGCAGCAGACAGAATTTTGACTGAGAACAGCAGGATTGTCTGACTTAAAGCTTTTCATCACATCAGCAGGACGATTAAAGCGCTCTCAAATATATTTAAAGCTTTCAGATAACACAAAAAACTGAGTACAATTTAAATAAAATTCTAAATAAATTCATCTGGTGCATTCAGACATGATGCAGGTTATATAAAAAAAGACAACTTTCATTAGCATTCACTGCCGGCACATGATAGAATCTGTGAAATCAGTTTATCTGTCAAACTCTTTTTGTTTTCTTTTAACTCAACTGACTCGTGGCTGGAAACAAAAACATGGCGATGCTCATTCCTCTAAAACCTCACGGTCAGTTCTGTAAATGTGAACAGCACGAAGAACCTTCATTTAAAAACTGACCTGAACCAAAAGACCCCAACGGCCGAAACACTGATAAAAAATAAGAGCGATGCGGCCGGACAGGAACCAACAAAGACCCAGACTTTAAAGGTCCCATATGGTCTGAGTTCTATTTCAATCCAGTCAAAGTATCAAAGGTCTCGGAGAAATGCTCACAGTCTGGATTCAGACACTTCCTGAACTTTGTGATGTCACTACAGAGTAGCCCCGCCCTCCTCAGGACCAGATCTGCTCACTGACATGTTGTTCCTGGAGCTCCAGAGAAAAGCCCGAGGGAGGAATCCTAAAATGACACTCAGAAAGTTTTTGGTTCTTCAAACCACAAATATGTTTTTCTTATGGATATCGACCCTTCAAAATAAAAGACAGAAGTATAACATATGGGACCTTTAAAAAGCGAATTCACAGAATCCAGCTGAGTCGCTCACTGACTGCTCGCATAAATACATTTATTAGTGTCAGATGCTTCCAAAGTTGCCTCTAAATTTCTCTGTCATCACTCAGTTCAGCTGTCAGTAACTGTATTTTTGTTTTTTGTTAATTTTTTTGTTAGTGTCTATGAACTGTGATCAAATTTCATCCTCATTGCACAACATAAACAGAAAAACATGTAAATGACCAGAACAATGTGGTGAATTTAGCTGCATTGAAACGCAGATGAATAGCTGCGGGGCATTTGGGGCAGTTGGTGCTGCTGGACAGCTCGGTGTGGTAGAATTCACTTTGCGTCGCAGCAGAAAGAAGCCAAACGGTGCAAAATGAATGAAATGCACCTTCATAGTCCTGTTTTGGGTTTTATTGGAGGTGAAAATGGGCGAGTCGACCTCAAGCTGCTCCAGTTCTTCAAAATAAAATGCTCAGTGGGTTTCCAAGAGCCACATCACAGAAAAACAACACAAAAGGAGGCAAACGTGGACTTCATGGAGCGACGACGCCGGACTGACGCTCGTATTAAAGCGTGTTGTTGACAGATTCTAAAACTCCAGAGAAGGTGAATCAGGCTAAAACCCTCCCTGACCTGGCAGCCCGACAGGTTGGCAGAGCAACGGCCAATAAACGAGCTGCTTCTGGGGCCATGTGACGTTTTGTTTACGGGGCCTGGTTGGCTCGTAATCGGCCGGCGTGAACCTGAGGAGTGTCAGATTTTCCAATCTGCTCGAGATGACGGGGGGAAAAAAAAAAGTAAGAACAGAGAAGAAGAAACAAAGAAAAAGGAAATAAAATAGATTTCAATAAAGTGTGTTTAAATAACGCTCCGTTCGCCTTCATCATCTGTCAGTGTTTGATTTGGTGAGTTACACACACACACACACACACACACAGGAAATCCCACAGAGTCTGGGTGGATTAGTCCTTCTCCTCTAACCCTTCCTGTTCAGCACTGTGTGTAACTCTGTCCTCACCTAAACACAAACGCACACATACACACATAAAAGTGCTATAAATTTGCTCAAACACACACACACAGGACAAATTAAAGAAATAGACTGAACAGCATGAGTCTGTCTTCTGCACTGTGTGTGTCTGTGTGTGCGTCCTTATCTGCCCACATCGATCAATTTGAAAACACACTAATAAAATTCAAACCCCAGAGATCAGCAAGAACAAATCCGCTGATTTAACCTGCTGAACCCTGAAGGAGGAGGCGGAGAAAATGACTGAAAGCCAACAATGAAGTTTGACAGCCTGAAAACATCACAGCTTCTGTTTCTAACGCGTCGCTGGTGCAGATGATGATGACGATGAAGGCGATAGACACACACACACACCATCAGGGAAAAAACAGCATCTGGACTCAGAACAGAAAAGTTCCCGCTCCATCACTGGGCCTTGGCTGGTCCAAACGGTCCCACCATCCTCATGGCAGCGTAGTTCTGAAAGAGGACACAGGAAGTTATTCAGTTTGCTTTATTTCTGATTTCATTATTCATGTTCTTTTATTATTGTAAAAATCAAGTTCTTATTTGTCCATGATTGTGTTTCACTTCACATTCACACTCAAACTTGCCGGGAAGGAGTAGAGGAAGACGCCGAGGAAGAGGAGGATGAGGAAGAGGATGATGAAGAGGATGATGAACCATTTGAAGCGCCTCCACAGGATGAACTTCAGGGTCTTGTAGGGGGAGGAGAACCAGAGGAAGGAGGTTTCTGGACGTCTGGGAGGAGAGTCGGAGGGTGGGGCTCAGTTAGACAGTGTGTGTCTGTGTGTGTGTGTGTTTTGTGTGTCTGTGTGTGTCTCACTGAGGCTCCTCCAGGTGGGGGTTCATGTTGGGCTCGTCTCTGCCGACGCCGGCCGGCCTCTCCTCCTGCTCCTGCTCCGTCACGATCTCCAGAGACATCTCCACCTTCCCCTGAGACGCACAACAAACACACAGTCATCCCGCCTGTTTGCTGATGGAAGAAGTGTGTCTTTGTGTGTCTGTGTGTGTCCTCACGGCGATGGTCTTCTGCCCGTTCTGCTCACAGCTGCAGGGCCACCAGCCTTTGACGGTCTTCTGCTCGAACAGAGACACCAGGTGGTCCGCCGGCTGCTCCAGAAGCTCCAGGTTACATTTCTGCGGAGACTTGGCCGGACGCAGCATGTGGTTCAGGTCCATGACCAGGTGACCTGCAGGGGGCGCACACAGGCAGGGACCCCTGATCAAAATAAACACTTTAAAACGAACCATCTAGTCCATCACAGTTCTGCTCACTTTTCTCTTTAATATAAAATTATAAATATATTTAGAATAAGTCTGCGTCCATGTGGCCGGTGCTGAGTTCACGGTCTATGGGAAAGTGGGAACTTTGATTTATCGTCTAGTGTTTGGTCCACCTCAGATGGTTTACTTGATAAAATGTCAACATGTTTATCTGGAAGAAGATTTTTGAAGTGAATCTGTTTGGAAACCATCAGTGAGTTTAGATGGACAGGAAAGGAGGCTCAGTCGTGACATTTGGTGGATCCTTTGGCGAAGGGACGTTAAGCTCAGAGAGACAGTGGGTTGATGAACGACTGGACGTCCACTGGAAACTTTTTTTCTTTTTCAGGACCAGCTGCAGTTTGACGGGCTGATTGCAGGAAAATGGCCGCTGCACTGGGAGATGAACCGCCAGTGGCCGAGGCTGATGAGCCAAAGACAGACGGGCGAGGAAAAAATGCCTTGAAGTGGCGAGCCGGTGACAGACTGGACCAGATCAGAGTCTGGATTCCTCATCTTCGTCCTCGCACCGCAGACGGACGCCTCGTCTGCTGACCACCATCCTCCCTGCAGCGGTGAGTTATTGAGAATCAAGGAGGAAAAACAGAAACAGGTCTGTCCTCCCTCGGAAAAGGAAGAGTGTTAATTCCAAAGATAAATGTTATCACAGAGCCTGAAGAGGAAAGACTGGAAATCTGAAAAGCTTTTAAAGGATCCTGATCGATTTTCTCTTCTATTCTGGAGTGAAGCTCCTGGTTTGTCCCCTGAGTTTTTACTTCCTGTCTTTGTCAGTCCACCGTCCACTCCTCACTTCAACACAAAGTAAACACACGCAGACACACACTCAGATGTGGGTTTTACCGAGGTAGTCGTCGAAGGAGAACTTGTCGTTGTCCCAGATCTGGATGGTGAGTCTTGGAGGCAGTTTAGTCTCGGCTTTATCCAGACTCCAGAAATGTTCCTGCAGACACACAAGACAGAACAAACTCAGACAGAGAAACAAGTTCTGCTTCGGCGTGTTCTCTTCAAATCTCCAGGTCACTTAGAAACAGCAGGTTTGTGTAGTGACATCGACCTGAAGAAGGGGAGTCCCGAAAGGAGTGAAATGTGAGTTGGTGTGTGTCTGTTGTGTAACTAAGCTTTTGTTGGGATGAACCTGAAGAAGGATTGTGGGTTTGTCACATCTCTCACTGCAGCACCACTTCCACACTGTGTGCATCTGAACACACACTATTATCACCTTCTCTGAGTTTACACTAAACTGTCAGTGTGTCTCATCTGTGTGTTAAAGCTTCACTGTGCAGCTGCTGCTTCCTCTCTCTCTCTCTCTTTCCATTCCCTCACTCGTCCTTTTTATCTGTGTGTGACGCTCTTTGGCCGCCGTTGTGTCGATTTAACCACCCAAAAAAAAAAAAAAAAAGGCTTTTCACACCTGAAATCGAATGGTTCCCCTGCGGTTCGTGGTAAAATGTCAGATCTGTAATGGTTCCCTAAAATACTCTGCGAGGAGGATTTTCCATTTAACAGCCTCACACAAGGCGGCTGCACCAAACTGTGCTCTGAATTTTGTGGATCTTTCTATGAACCAGGACAGATGATGATGGATTTATAGCAAAGTGAAGAGAGGGAGAGAGGAGGGAGGAGGGAGGGGGGGGGGAGAGAGAGAGAAAGAGAGAGAGAGACGCTGTAGCTGCTAAAATCAATGTAACTTTACCCTCAATAACAAAAAGAGGAGAGAGAATATCTGATTGTGAAAATAGTTGCTTTACCTTTAAATGACTTTTTGTGAATGACTCCCTGAATCCACATCACATATAACAACACGCACAAACACTCAAGGTACACACACTACACTCTGTGTGTGTGCGTGTGTGTGCGTGTGTGTTCACCACTTGGCTGACTTTATCCACAAACTCCGTCCAAGAACATGAAGTTATCACTCCACAGCTTTCACAAGCTGCACAAGTGTGTGTGTGTGTGTGTGTGTGAGATGCTGTCAGATATTGCACGTGCACACACACACACACACACACACACACACAATCAGTGGAGGATCTTGGTCGGTCTTCTTGCTCGCTTCTTCATCGATCTCTCTCAAATCACATCAGCTCAGTTGGCGTCAACGTGAGGTCACAATATTTCATGAAATTACATTCTGCTGAAATCCATAAACCAATCAACACACACTTCTGACTAGAAATAACACACAAAGAGATGAATACAAATGACTTCGGGATTATTTCTCTTTTTTTTTTTACCTCAAATTATTAACATTTTTTTAAAATAAAAGATGTTTTACTGATTCTGACTGAATGTGAACAGAAAACACTTTTATATGCTAGGAAGGGATTTGTGACGGTGATTAGAGGTTATTTATTATAATAACATTAACATCTGTTTAAAATGTGTTTTTATGTTTCAGGTAAAATCAGGTGAGACTTTTATTCTGCAAACAGACTAGTTCCTGTTTGGGGTTTTTTGTAAGTGTATATTATAGAAAACTTTATGATATACATTTAGTTAGGAGGCTTTTAATGTGACACAGCTGATATAAATAATATCCAGAGAACTTGACTTGGCCGTTGAATCGGACGTCAGTAAGTTTAGAGGAAGTGTGACTGGTCTGCTCTCAGCGTGATGACGATGATGTTAGTGTCAGTGGTTATCCCACCGGCCGCCGACGCCGACTCACTTTGTGGCTCCGGCTGTGTTTTGTGGGTCTTTTAATTTAAAACTCCCTCTCGTCTTTTCAGCTGGCTGATTGAGGATGCTGCTACAAGTGAGCGAACGCTGCCGTAAAACATGTCGGTCGGGGGGCCGTGGCAGCTGAACAGGCTCTCTGTCAGACCAACACAAGCAAATGACAGCCATGTTGTGATTCCAGTTTTCACTGTGATCTTGGTTTCACTGTTCACTGTGTTGATCGTAGATCACGGTAGATTAGTCAGGAGGCTCAGGTCTGTCGGTTTTCTGACGCAGCATGAAAGATATTTGTTGCTCTAATTTTGTCACGTCACGTTGGAGGTGGACCACCATTGTAGATAATTCACATCGGTTCAGTTTAGTTGGACACAATCAAAGAATAAAGTAAGAAATGAAAAATAGGAAAATGGACAGATAAGAGGAATGTTTGTACCTTCTTGTCGACGACACACAGCTGCTCTGCTGGTAAATAGTGGAAGGGAAACAGGAACCGGTAGTTGAAGTTGCCCTCGCCCCCCAGAGAGCGGTAATGGACGTCGGTCTTCTGCTTGTTGTGTTCGTGGCCGTCGAGCCAGCTGAGGATGAGCGGACAGAAAGCAGCTGATGGTGGTGCTACTGTTTGTTTGTTTGTTTGTTAGTTTGCCGTTGTTGAGGTCGTACCCTTTGACGTAGATGTCGCTCATCTTCTCCCCGCTGAGGCTGACGTCGTCCAGGATGACGTCACTGGTGTTCCAGATGATGCAGCGCAGGAAAAACCTGAGCAGGAACAGAACTGATTAGCTCGACCATCGCTGGATTTATGGATCACTGTTGACTGTTTGTGTGTCTGTGTTCCTACTTCTTGGCCTTGCGTGGTGTGATGTTGAACGGGGGTCCCGGCGGTCCCAGGGACTTGGGGAACAGGTCGACCCACATCATCAGACGCCCCTGACGGACAGCGAGCAATCAGAACGTGGAAACAGAAAAAAAAAAAGAAACCCAAACAGTCCGATCTAATAAAAACAGACAGGGTGGCGTTGGTCACCTGTTCGATCTCCGGCTGCAGCGGGCTGTACAGCGGCCTCGTCTCCACGTGTTCGGGTACCAGACCCATTTTCCTCAGGATGTGGAGGGACAGACGCTCCTTGATTGGACCGAGGTGACGTTTGGCCTCGTGTTTGTCTTCTGAAAAAACACACAGACACGAACTAAATGGCTGTTAAGGCTCCAAGAGACCAGAGTGGAAATCCAGGATCCTGGGCGGACTGGGAGGGGAGGGGTCCACTTAGGAATTATTCATTATTCACACCGAGCTGCTCGTTGGTCTCTGCAGACGGACGAGGAAAGTCTCTGCTGCTTCCAAGCAAAATGAAAATATCAAGCTAACGTCAAACGTTTATGACCATAAACTCAGAGTCACCTCTGCTGAGGGGGGAGAGCAGAGGAGACAAAAGAGAGCAGCAGGGAAGAATATTAGGAAAGGAATCAATATGAGGAGACAAAAGAGAACAAGGAAATGAGATGAAGACAAAATGAAAAGAGCAATCGAGGCAAGGAAACAAGGAAAGATGACAAGCAGGAAGTGTATTTGCTGTGAAATGAATGAAGATCTGACCGGATCTAGACTCACCGAGGTCTGCAGCCGTGTACTGGTCTCCCCTGAAGTGGACCACGTCGTCTTGGTAAACAGGTTTTCGCAGGTTTCGCCGCTCACACAGTCTGCACAGCAGCTGTCGCGGCGTCAGCTGGTCCCGCCACTGGTTCACCCCCGACCTGGCGGGCGAGAGCACGTGAGGAAGAGATAGGACTGCAGCCTAAATGACAGGAAGTGCTAAAGGTGTCGGGCGAGCGCGTCTACTCACACGCAGTATGACTGCGGCAGGCCGCACGTGGCGCCATATTTGGACAGGAAGCGGTTCTCCAGGTCGATCACGGTCTCGCCGATCTTCTCGTCTTTGGTTAGCATGTCATGGTCGTACAGCATGACCCGGAGGTCCTTCTCCATGGGGAGGGAGCAGGTCAGCTCAAACATCCTGCACGAAAAAGGAAAACTTTTGATGACTTCACATTCACAATGGGACGGCATGTGGTTGGAGCTGATGAGACATTTCTGACATGATGAGACAAAACATGATGAGCTTTGATGGAAAACAAGACGAGAGCTGATGAGACATCGTGTTTCAGGGGGGGGACTTCTGTTGGACAGAAAGAGAAGATGAAGAAGTCTCCACTTTGGATTCGTCCTCTGAGGACGAAGCTACACCAAGAACTCGTCTCATCCAGTGTCTGTCCTCCTGCTGTGATCGGTGTGAGTGCGGCGCCTCCTCCTGGTCTGAGCCTGAATCACTGTAGCAGGACGAGGAGACCCGGAGTTGACCTGTCCTCTGTAAAAGCAGGACGTGTCCGTGGAAAATGTCTTCCTCGGTTTCGTTTTCGGACTGGAGCGAGTTGGCCGTGGACGTGAGCTGACTTTCACTTTTCAGCCTCTCCAACATAAACCGTAATTATCTGACACTTTGAAGATGAAGACGTCGGAGCAGTTTGGCAGCAGGTGCTTTTTCCACATTCAGACGTTCAGCCAGTTGGTTTGTGGTAAACTGATTGAGTGGAAATTTGCTCGGAGCTATGCACAACTACAACCGACTTAAATAATAAAAGCCTGAAAGAGCAACTTAAAACTGAGTTCACCTTGACAGAACGTATTTGGGGCAGAGTCCCCAAGACGTTTTTGTTTGACCGCCTCACCGCGAACAAGGTAGGTTGGTAAGTTGCTTTCCTGTGGGCTGCTCCTGGAGAAAACCACCTCACACTTTTTATGGTTTTACATAAAGTAAATTCACGACTCTTTGGTTTGGAGCTGAACCTGAAGAGCGCCACAGAACCGGCAGGCTGAACTCTCCTCTCCATCACTTGTCTGATTATTTATCTGACTTGTTCACAGTCTGCAGAGTTCTGGATATTAAATACTACAGAGACTTTACACATAAATCAGTGGATGAGTTCAAGGTTCTGAACGTCAATTCTACCTCGAATATTCTCAAATTAAAACCTAAATTCCAAAAAAATGTATTTATGTGTTTCCATTTTTTCCTGACATGAGATTAGTTGGTCGATCTGATTGATGCAGATTTGAACTTTCAGGAAGTCATGGACGACCTGAAGGGGACGTTACGTACTTCCCGAACTCGGGGTCCAGCGTGCAGGGGATGTAGTTGTCATGGTCGTTGACGGTCTTTTTGCCCAGAGTGATCTTCACGTAGGGGTCACACTGAAAAGACAAAGCAGGACACAAACTTTCTATCGTCTTCACATCGTCCACTAAACGTTATGATGACAGCAAGGCTCCGCCCCCTCCACTCACCTTCCCATTGGCGTCTTTCGGCTGCAGTCCTTGAGCCTGGATGATGTAGACTCGGACCAAACACTCTTCGATCCCGTTGGGAGGAAGTTTCCTGAACTGCCTCGGGGGAGCCGGGGCAGAGGGGTCGTCTGGCAGGGGGTAGATCTTAAACATACCCTGGTCAATGAAAGAGGGGGGGCGAAGCAGACAAGACCAAGTTAAAGAGAGGAGGAGGAGACATTTTGGGATGTGTGGGTTTGTGTGGGTGTGACAAAACAACGCTTTGTCCGCAGCAAAGCATGATGGGCCTTTTTGGTGACATTTCATGCCCTGATGCTTTTGTGATGTCATATTTAGTGACGTTTGCGACTTGGAGAAGCAACATAGCAACACAACACACCACAAACACGGACAACAGCTTCTACCTTGAACTCTCCCACCACGGACGGATCCTCGCCCTCGTCCTGAGTCTTTCCTCTGTACAGTTTGAACGTCTGGCAGAAATCAGACAGACCCTGGAACCCCTCCACCTTCTCCAGCTCCTGGTCGTACACCTGAGCAGGACGAGGACACGTTATTACATTTTCATACCTTTATTCTGTCCTGAGAGGTGGAGGAGAGAAAAGTGGAGAGTTTTTGGTGAATAATTCATTCTTACAACAACACGACGAACAGAAACACACACACACACATTATTCTATATGGCATCATAGCTGAGATTTGGCCAACGTAATTCCACTGGATTCAAACTGCAGCCAAGAGCTACTCAACACTATATTACACTCTCACTGCAGGGGCTGGCACTCAACACTGTGTGTGTGTGTGTGTGTGTAAATTTACACACGGTTTCTTGGCAGGGGTGTTTATGTGTCAAAAGTACAAAAAGATTCATTTGTTTTCATTAGCGATGTTTGTTTAGATCACACACACACACAGCACAGACGTGCACAGACACACACATGCCCTCATTCTCTCTCGATCATCAGAGTGACAGCTCGGACTGCTGCTGAAAAGGCGAACTCTAACAAAGGGAGCTGGAAACATTTGGTTCACTTCAGCCCAACACAACTACTGTTCTCTGAGGAGGAGGAGGGTGAAGGTTAAAGTGAAAAATAAAAGATTAATCACACATCACAGAAATGCTGTTTTATCAAAGTCCATCATGGAGCCCTTTAAAACTTTCTATTTCATTTTCTTTGCTATTAAATGAAAACAGTGACAGTTGGCTGCTCATCTGGGGCGACACTTCAAACAGGAACATCTACAGGATAATTAATAGGACACAGGTTGAATGGTAACTCGTAGTTAAACACAGACTTCCTTCCTTGACCAGCTCCGGCTCTGGTACCGATCCATTCAGACTCCTGGCACGTACGCAAACGAACTTCCAAAAACGAGAATGACGCACAACTGGTGGTATTTGAGTGAAAACCAGACACACTGCTCATGAAAGTGGTTTATTAAAATGAGTTGAAAGAGAGAGGAGAAAGGTTATGAAAGCAACTTTCTTTAGGAACCGAGAAAGAAAGAGGGACGAAGGAGACGAAAGAAAAGGACGCCGGCGAAGATGGTTGAAAGAATTGGAGAGGAAGAGAGAGCAATGATGTAAACTAAAGAGAAGTAAATTTCAGTACTCAGACACCCAAACACCACCAAAGAGTCAAAACCGCAGCACATTCATAAAAGTGGATCTGTCCTTTTAAATGTGAACATACACAGAGGTAGATGAGGTTGTGTTACTTCAGAGAGGATGGACGACCACACACCAAAACACCTTAACCTAGTTTTGTGCAGAGGCTGGAAACAGTAGGATGCAGCCTCACTGATAAATTCCCGTTGAGTTGCTGCAATTTGACCAAATCCCCTGAGCCCAAAAAGAATTTCCCCCCAAAAAACCGCTATAATAAAAGAGATGTCGAGAAAACTGTTGACAGGAAAGAACCGCAAACCAGATCGATGATGTTCTGCAGGCGGCACGTCACCAGAACAAACATTTTTGGCTTTTTCATGTAAATGAATGGACTCCTTGTACTCCGTTATCCGCCTGCTCACTAACATGTATCTTTGTGAAATGTGTAAAAATAAATAAATAAATAAAACAAAGTATCATTGTGGTGATTTTTTGTTTTTACAGAAAAATATTTCAGGCCTGCATAGATTTAAATCATAAATGATACCAAGTCAACCAAAAGATTGTTTTCATAAATAACATTTTTTGTAAAGGTTGAAGGTCGTGTTAACCCTGAAATGGATGACAGGAGTCCAACCGGCCAATCAAGCTTTCATTTTGTCCGTGAGGAGAAAATGCACTTTGACCAGCTGGATGAATCCTCGGCCACACAGTTTGGGCCAGTTTGCTGAACTGGTCTGTGTTTGCATGGAGCCAGTTCTGTCAGACCTCCATGGTGGCAGGACGACATGGAAACAGAAACAGAAAGGTGGCAAAAAAAAAAAAACGGGGGCAGCAGAGCCGAGGCCGAAAGGAAAGGTGAGCGTATTCGGAGGGAGTTTACGTTGGGTCAGAGCGAGGCTGGAAACTGTGTCTCAGCTAACAGTAGCAAACACAAAGATTGTAAAAGAGAGGCAGGCGGGCGGGGGGAGAGGAGGTGACAGGAAGGTAAAGGGGGGAGGAAAGGTTGGAAACAGCGGCTCATTTCCCCGTGACAGTAGCAGATCTGAGTGAAAAGGGTTTGCAGAGGGATGAATAAACGGGGGCCGGCAGAGAGTAGGTGGAGGGCGAAGCTGAGGCAGAGCGACGATCGTCGGTCAGTTCACCAGTTTCCATCCAGCTGTCGAGCAAATTTTCAGCAAAGTTTTTGAAACGTCGCAAAAACTCAGAAGCAACTTAGATGTGTTTCCATCGGCCGCGGTTCAAACCATTTAATGGGCTCCATGAACGAAGAAAATGGAAAGAGCCTTTCACGGGTCGGCGACGGCCGGGAGAGCCGTTATTGTTCTCTTTTGTGTCGTTTAGTTCGAGCCAGATTTCAAGAAACGTTCTTCATTGGGGCACGAGCAACCTGCCCTTTCTGGAACATTTCTGGTAGTTAGAGGGTAATTTTCAAAGACTGCTAGGCCCCTTATTTTACAGATGCTTCTCAAATTAATTGCATGATTTATTAAGCCAGGGGAAAAAAGTCTTGTTTGGCAATGTGTCACGAGTAAGTAAGGAAACGTGCGTTGTGGCTTAAAAACAAACCGAAGGGTCCGCCAAAGAAGAGTTAAAGCGGCTGCACTGATGTGAAATGGCTTTCAAGGGAGAGGTTAGAGGTCTAATTTAGGAAAAGGCCAAATTCTGACATGATTAGTCATTTGTTTGGGCGTCAGACAAGAAGACTGACGTTTGCTTTGAGTCCCCGTGGAAGGAAAGGTCGGCGTTTGGGCCGAGAGAATCGGGATAAAGGTTGAGCGTAGCGTGGGCGATGGCGGGATGGAAAGGGGGGGTGGCTCCTGGGATGGCGGCTGAACCGTGGCAAACCCTGAAAGGACAAAGCTGAAGACAGACGTCGACAACGGCTGACGTGATCGCTCGTTTTCGTCCTCGCCAAACGTCGGAGCGCGGCCTTTTCCCTACGTGCGTCCCACTGCAGCGTTCCCGAAGCGAATGCACCGAGGGTGAGTCATCGCAGTCGTTCGGAAAACGGCTGGAATGTCACGGCGCCAGGCTTTGAGGACGGGGCATGAGAAGAAGGGGGAGGCCGAAGGGAACTGGCAGGAGGGCAAAAATGTGATTTAAATGGTGAAGTTCTGGTTAACGAGCAAAACATTTTAAAAAGTGGAACAAAGAGCTGCACTGTCTCCATCTTCTCCTCCCTCACATTCACTTCATTGATCTTTATCTGTCCAACATTTACCGTCTTATTTCCCTCCAAAAGACACAGACAGACACACAGAGGAACAACTTTCATAGATAATGGATCTCCCACCATCACTGCTACAACAGCGTGTTATTAGCACGTAGCCAAACACACAAACCTCCACCTTTTGAATCCAAAAGCAGTCAGGATATTCCTATTAATGAACATCTTTTTTAAATCCACACAGAAACATGTTTTAAAAGCATCACACTGGTATTGTGCGACAGATTAAAGACTCCAACCTTCAGCGTGTCGAAGCCTCTCTCCAGGTACGTCCCACACTTGTTTTTCTCTCCTGTGGAGGCGTAGAACTTACTCCACCAGTCCATGAACTCTTCTTCCTGTCAGTCACATGATCAGAGGTCAGAGGTCAGCAGGTAGACAGTGAGCAGTTGAGTATGATGAGATAAGTCAGTGAAGGCACCTAAACGTAAAGATGATGATGTGTTGGTATTACAATTCGTCAAACTGTGTATTTTTATATTGATCACTTCAAATTCTTCTTTCTTTTAATGGTTTGTTTGGATTAATCTCTGAATTTCTCTTCTACACTGATAAAATCAAGAAAAACCATTTCAGAGTGTGCCCCAAAATGACGGCAGCTACCAGGGTTGATCAGAGTTTCATATCATGACCTCTGACCTTTTTTTTTTTTTTTTTAAACAAATGAACCCCCTGTTACTGTTTGCTTTTGTAGAGCAGCTCAGCGCCGGGCCCAGGCCAAAAAAACCAAAAACAAAACAAAAAAAAAACAACAACACGCTTTTACATGATTTTTTCCAATGATGCCAGCTCACGTCAACACAAGAAAAAAACTGCCTGGTGGCTCTGCAGCATTAAGGTCATGGTACAGTATTCGGGCTCTCTGAGGCAATGGAAACGGGCAAACGGCGGGACGGCAGCAGACGTGGACATCAGAGGTAACACGTTACAGTAAAATAACACACTGGAGTCCTTTTTGTGTGTTTACATATCCTTCAGTGTTCTGCAGACAGAAATATTTGCCCACCAAAAACACTGATTTATTGTGTTCAAGTGTGTTTCTTTTTGTCTGTGTGTTGTCAGATCATTGGACTCAAGATACACTGAAGTGGGCCTGAGCGGCGGTGACCTTTGACCTGTATAATAATAAAGTGTGAGACATAAAGTCAAGAAGAGACAAGACTCCAGAGTCAAATCCCAAATCAGGTCCAGGTCTTGAGTCCTAAGTTTGTGGACTTCACGTCAATGTTCAACTCTGAATTAGTTTTATTCTCCAAAATGCAGCCGCTGAAATCTTTGTCACTTTTGTGTAACGTTACTGGAATGACAACAAAATGTGCACAATGCTCTGATCCCTCTGCAGCCGTAAAGTCCAGTCTTTTTCTGTTGAGTCACGTCTGTTGCTTCATCAGATTCCTCACAAACACATCATGCACCGCTGGAGGCGGATTAATGAAAACAAACGCACACAAACTTACCCACTGTATCATCTAGATGGTCAGTTTAAGAGCAAGAGACAAGAGACAGACGTTAAATTTCATCGCACACAGCAGAGAGTCAGTCAGTGACAGACACACAGACGCTGACACAGTGTAACCGCACTCTAAAACAACAGGATTAAACACACTTTAAGTAGCTTTTCAACACATTTTCTTAATAGTTATTCCCATAAGGACGTCAGGGTTTCATTCCAAGATGAAACAGACGCCATTTAAAACGAAAAAAAAAAAAAAAAAAAAAAAATCGCTGTATTACAAAATGACTGCTGGCGTGAAAGTAAAGCTGTTAAAGTCTCACTATTACAACCATGAGTCACGTCGTCGTCCTGTTCTTTTGGGAGGGCCAAATATCTTTGTTTTTCAGTCGGTGACTGGCGGCTTTTTGCGGCTTGGAAACGAGTTTTTTTAATTATAAGAGATGATTTTTTTTCTTCATCTTTGAGTGAAACCCGGTTATTTAATCTTTATCAGGGCGAAGCAGCGCCGTCCATCAAATTTACTAAAAGTCTGTTCACTTTGGCAACACAGAGCTTTTATACAGACGCTCACTTTTAGGGATTTTCTCACAGAAGTGAAACCTCTGTCTGCCCAGGAGAGAGTGTGTGTGTGTGTGTGTGTGTGTGTTGGTTCTGACGCAACGAGGAAACGACTACAAAGATGGTGAATACCGAGGGGACAGATCAAACTACCAGCCTACTCCTTCACACACACACACACACACACACACACACACACACAAAAAACATACATTTAAGTTCGACCCGCCCTGCAACCTTCAACCCTCTGAGGAACACTCCCACTTAAAACACACTTGTGACGCATGCACCACTTTTTCCTTTATGTGTGTGTAGACATAAATGTAGAACAAAAGTGCTCTTATGGCACCGAGTTTGTGTGGAATCCCCTTTCTCCTACTTCCCACAGACTGAGAGACACACACTGACGAGGGGAAAACTATGGAATTCCTAATTTTTCCAAAGTGGCAACATGGCATGGAAAAGGGCAGCACGTGGCTTTTAACTAGGACATGACACACACACAAACTGGCACACGGCGCTCGGTGTATGAGGCGTGAAGTGTCTGGTGTGTGTTAATACGTCCTCTGTGGGCAGCCGGTGCCAGGCATTGATGACAGGGGCGCCAGAAAGTGTGTGTGTTTGTCAAGTCAATGACTCCTGATTCAGACAGATTAAGGCCGTCGGTGCAGCGTTCCAGACTGCGACGTGCACTAAGATACACTCAGGAGCTCGAACACACACACACACACACACTCTCAGCCTGCAGCGGTTGACTCAGGGTGTCAGTGCGGTTTGCAGCGTATCATTACGCCCTGCAGGGAAAGCCAGGCTAACCAAACCTGACTGGCATTGCCAAGAGCTCGGCGAGCCGAGAGGCTGGACTTACATAAGAGCTCTGAGCTGACGCCTCGTCGTGGGGAAACTCCTTCCACAGCAAAGGTCAGGGGTCAAAGGTCAGATGGGCAAACCGGGAACTGACGGAGATTTGTGATTGTAAATAAGAGCGCGAACAATCAAGAATGAAATCACCTGCTGGAAACCTCAGCAGACTGTTGGCCCTCCATGATGCATGAATAATTGCCACCCCTGCAGATGATGGGGCACTGGGGGCTACATGGTTACGAACTGGGGCAAAAAAAAAAAAAAATCATAAAATAAAAGCCCATTATACTGCTTAACTTTAATCTGATTTAAGACGCAGGGAGGTTTGCTGCTGGACCGCCACGGCGCTGGTTTTCTTTGACCTGGTTCGCCATCGCCAAAATAAACTGATGGATGTGAAGGAGTGTGGAAAAAAGGGGGATCGGTCTCTCAGAGGTGTCATTCCCTCCGGTTGCGGTCCAAAGGCCGAGCACAAAACCTCAAGTAAGAATCTGCGGCATTCTCAATAAACAACTGTCGTCTTCTTCTATCGCAGATTGACGCTGCACAGCAGTGACTTAATCTTCGTCCCATTCCTGACAGCTTTTCCATTCGCTGTGAAGCGCTCGTGCTGCCTGCTTCTTCTTCCTCTTCTTCTTCTTCTTCTCTTGGAAAGAGAGGTGCAGGAAATGACTCTGGACATCTCGACAGTTTGGAATAACCCGAAGAAGAACGTGGCAGTTATCATCCGGTGGAGTAATTTTAGGCTGATTTAGAGTAAAAAAAATGGCCCGTCGTGATGGAAAGATTATTTTTATTTGTCTGTAAATAAACCAGATTAAAACTGGGATGAACTCTTAACGCTCAGTATCACTCAGAGGTGTTCGGACACATCTCAGAAACTTTCTGAGCTCAAATATGTTGAAACTGCTGGAGTCTGGAGGTGAACAGCAGCTTACATCAGTCTGTGGCTGACATTAGCTGAACAAGAAAAACAACAATGATTTAGTAAGCTACTTTGACATCTTGTTTCTAGTCAGAGTGTCATTATAGCGCCATAAATGTGTGTTTCATAAACCCGCCCACCCCCCCACAAAAAAAAAAAAAAAAAATGCCACAAAGTCCCCTGGCATGAAGCCATTTCAGTGAGTTTCTCCGGTCTGAAGGAAGCCAGGAAGGATTTATGGAACTACAGCGTTTTCTGAGTGAGATTTTAACTCAACCTGACAAGTTTTTTGGCGACAAACTGGAATAGTTTTGATGGAAATTAAATGTAGAGCGACCACAATTATTGAAGGGGCAGAAATTTGTATGAATCACGTCGCCAATAAGGAGACGAAGCAACGCCAAATGGACTTGACAGCTTTTTCAAATACAACTAAAAGGGCGAAAGAACAAGAGGGAGATTGGTTTGATCCACGACAAATAGCATCAGCGAGCCTGGATGCTGCAGATGAAACGTGACACACAAATTTCGTTTTCTATGCCGGCGAACGTATGATCTTAAATTCTGCTCTGAGGTTTGTGGAGCCAGGACTCCACTGACAGACGATCTTCTTAAACCTTTCCAACTCTGAAACTGAACACCGACTGATCTGCCTTGGATGCCGCGCACACTTCTGAGCGCACACTCCGCTGCAGTAATCTGGTAATCATCAGACGTGCGTCCATGACCCGATCTTTTGGTCGCGAGCCAGAGATTAAGAAGCCAGGATTTACAGCACACGAGAGAGCGAGTCTTTCTTTTATTAGCCCTCCCCCTTCGGTCCGATTTTCTCTCCCGCCCTCGGCCTTTAGTGACTGTCTGCTCGTGGAGGGTTGTGGTATCGAGGATCTATAGCAGTTCTGTTGACTTTGGCCTCCGGCTAGACAGAAAACGGAGCCTTTAATTTGACTGGTCCCAATATCTGACCCTTAATAAAACAAATATCTTTGTTTGGAGAGAAAGGAATCATCCCCAATTACTGTCGACAAGTTGGGGGGGGGGGGGCACTACTGGATGTGGGCATGTGTGTGCACAGTCTGGTCTGGGTCAACTTCAGTCTTCAAATTGACCTGGCTTGGATAAATAAAATGGAAGAATGTAACAAGGAGTCGGGTCTCCTGCTCAAACCCAGACTTCCATTTCTTCTTCATCCGAAGCAAATGAAAGAACATTTTTCTTCGTCTTTATCTCAGTCCTTCCAGAGTTATCCGTCGGTGTCTTACTTAAAATAAACTTTCACTCTAAAAGTAGATCTCTGCCACCGTCTGCTGCTCCGTGTGGGTTAAAAGGAACAGAAAGAATAACATTTAGACTGTGTCTGAATTCATGGTTACAATCAGGGACTCCAAACATCCATTGGTTTCCACTCATTCAACTGGGAGGTAGAATTTAAGATTATTTCCACACTCACATGTCACTTAATCCCAGTACAAACCAAAATGAGTCATTCTCAGACTTGTGTTAATGTGATAATTAGTTCACTCAGATCGGGCTGGAGAGGGATTTTGGTTTTTGTTGTAACTCACAATTTGAAGTTTTTGTTTTAGAATGAAATCCGGTTTCTGAGTCACGACTGTTGGATTGTCACCTGTGTTCTGCAGAAAGGCAGCCGAATGTGAAAGGAATGCAGAAAATCTGAAGTTTGTGAGTTTGTCAAATTGTAAAGTTGTCAAAGTGAACAGACGTGAAGAGGTGTGACAGAGACAGACAGCCAAATGGAAAGTGTGTTTGGACATGAACGAATGAAACCGGTTAGAAGATGAGTTTGTTACCTACATGGAGGCTGGAACTAGAGGCTGAAAGGTTAATGATAGCTGAACTGGCTCCATCTGCAAACTACAACAAAAACACACACACTTTCAGGTTAGCTGGTTAGATTAGCCCATTTAACATCATTAGACACAACACAATCAACAACGGACGTATTAGTGACTCACAACGCACAAACATCATCGTCAACGTCACCTGTTCTCTCAAAGAGGCGACAATTAATCAAAAACCATGTAGACAAAAACATTTTCATGAGCGTGGCGCCATTTTTCAGGATTAGTAAACCGAAGGAGGAGCTGAGCATGATGGGAAAGGGTGAGGCGAGGACACAGCTGGGTGTGAATACAAATAACAGACGGGCTGTTTTCTGTAATTATTAACACATTTATATTAAAGTTTAAAGTGTAAATCCGCTCACATCAACAGAAGACACCGTTAGTTTATTTTAGCATAAAGCTTGTTTTCTGATCCCAAAAGCGGAAGGCCAGGAAAAGAAGTGTTACCTTCAAAATGTGGGATTTTTCAGCATCTGGATTCACAACTTGGAGTGAAATTAGATCTGATCAATAAAAACTGACTGTCGGAGGTCAGGACGTTTTTCAAATTAAAAGTCAAAACACTTTAATTGGACCGGAGGGGGAGCGGTCAGACACACACACACACACACACACACACACACAAGCTGAGCTCATAGTGAACATTTTCACCAAATGTTTAATATCGCCCCCCTCAAACACAACACGACAAATGAGTTTTTCCAACAGTGCAAGAAAGTGGAAAAACATTTTGTGTGTGTGTGGTTTGGGGAGTGAGGGGGGTTAATGTCAAAAGTATGAAGTAACAACTGTATATTAGAGACAGTCCCATTATGTCTCTTCTTATGTCTGTGTGTGAGAGATAGTTTGACCTCGTAACTTTACTACAGTCTTTTTGCTTTAAAGCTCTGCGTTACAACTTCATCAATACACACCATGGATGTGTGTGTGTCTGTGTGTAGATGAAGTTGTTGTGGCGCCTGTGGGTTACGGGAAAACAAAAAAGAGACACAAAAAAATTGAAAGACAAAGAGCAGAGAAGATTTAAAGCCGATGGAAGGACGACAGAGCAGATGATGAGATGAACCACAACAATGAAGAAGAAGACAAAGGAGGAGGAGGACGAAGAAGAAGAGGCCCTTTAATAAACCACCACATTAAATCAACTGTTAGCTGGATACACAAAGAAGGAATGAACAAAAAGCAAAGGGAGGAGAGAACGATGAAGAGAAAGAGAGGAGGAAGGAGAGATTTGAGGAAAAGAGAAAGAAAACAGAAGTGAACAGACTGAGGAGGAAGGTGTGAGTTCTTTGGGTGTCTCTGAATGTTACTTGGATATTCCTAAAAGAGCTGATGTGGTGCTTTTCCATGTTGGAGTGCATTAACTTCCAAACCTGCACACTCACACACGACTGCAGGACATTTTCCAACACGTCATCCTGTCCTCACTGATTTCTAACCAGGCAGCCGGCGGTTTTATATAGTTACGCCCAAAAATGAATATCGACTGGAGGAGAAGTCGAAAAAAAATTCTATTTATCTATTTAATATTTTCTGGAAAAGAATGCTCACGTTTGTGTCATAAATAAGAAGCGTTTTTAAAATAAAACAAAATGAAATGACTGTAAAAGTCCAGTATTCTTTAAGAAACATCTTTTACTGTCCAATCATGCTCGTCTCTTTTCTTATTTCGACTAAACAACATCAGAAACACAATGAAAAGTTTTTTGCCTTTTGTTTTTTTTATGGAATTTGCTGCCACAGTTTGATGACAGTGCATTCCTCAGTCCCCCAAGTTTCTTCAGAACAAACAGGATTACTTGGAAGCTGTGGTTTGTGTGTTTGTTTGTATTTATAGGAGTGTAAGACATCCTGATGTCCTCAGCCAAACCATTAAGACCGAATTATGTTGTCTCTTGATTCTATACAGCCACCAATACTCTAATAGACTCCAAAGAACCCATCTAATAAACTATGTGTGTCACAGATTAGATGGTGTGTGTTTCCAGACTCAGTCGACAGCAACAAGCTCAGAGATGTTAAGGAAACATTTTGGGTTTTTGGTGACGTGAAAAGGCAGAAAACAAAAAAGTGAAAATCTGTCTCTGCTGATTAAATTTACTTAGAAACCCTCAAATGGACTGAAGTCTACAATAAGCTTCTGTCCTCCATTTTTTTTTTTAAAGTCTGCTCACATTTAGAATCAGCTCAACTCCAACTAATTAAACATCTGACTCAATAAAGTCTGTTCATGAGGACAAACATGAAAAAATGGAAAAGCCTGAACAGGAAGGAGACCAAAAGTTTAAAAGTTGGAGAAAAGAAGCAGAAAGAAAATAGTTAATGATTGGTGACGAGCGCGAGTCTCGTGGTCGCCGACCACAGAGAGACGGTTGCCATGTCATTTTGTCAGAGTGTGTTTATTTATGCTGGTGTACCACTGAATACACACACACACACACACACACACACACGTACGTGCCCGGTGGAAAGATGAGTGTTTCATAGTTGCCCTTTACACGCTTGAAAAAGCTCAACATTTACACACTAAAATGAACACATGAAAATGCCATGACACACACACACACACACACACACACACTCCTCATACAGGCATTAGGAAAATCGCTGGTTATTAAGCTGCTTACAGCCGTTTCAGCTGGAGAGCAACTGGAGAACAAAAGTTCAGCTGCAGTTTAACTAAAGGAAGCAACGTTCAAACTTTCTAACTCTTATTAACGACCAATAAATAAAATAAATAAAGGTTCTTTTCGGTTTTACATCTGAATGTTGGTAAGGCCAACATGATAAAAACTGATATGTAGCTCCTTTAAAGATGGTCAGAAAGTACTGAGAGGCAACAGGCTGGTGTTTTTCTGTTTTCATTCTGGGCCTGAGATAACAGCAGCAGCTGGCAGATGCTTTACCTGGTCAGAAACCAGCGGCAGCTCATCGCCCATGTCAATAAAAACCTCCCCAGAAATTAAGTGGGGCGTCTCACCTGGAGAAACAAGCACATTAACGATCAGTCAGGCTCTTTAATAGATGTGTTAATACCCCCCCACAGCACGTCCTTACGTCTCCAGGTCTCCTCCTCCTCCTCCTCCACTCCTGCTCGCTCCTCCTCCGGGCTGCACCGGAAGTCCTCCAGGGCTCGGATGGTGCACTGGCCGACCACCGGCTTCCTCCCAAACTGGCGGTTGTCGATGACTTTGATGACGACGGGCGGCATGTAGAGCTCCTCACAGGGAAGTCTCTGAGGATGGACAGGGAGACAGTGAAACCTACAGCCTGATGCTAATTGGCTACAGCTGCTGACTGTCTGGAGCTGATTGGTCACGCCTTGGTGATCTTCCAATCAGGGCTTCATTACACCTTAGCTGACCCCTCCCATGTAAAGGAGGAGGTGACTGAAGTCATTAAGGTGGAGATTTGATCATGTCATCTACTTCCTGGTCACCACTCAGGCTGTTTGAGCATGTGCAATAGGCTTTATGCTAAGCTAACTTTCTATTGAAGCTGGAAAAAATCCTGCTCGAACCGTGTTTTGTTTTTTGGTTCATATTCAGTTTCAGCAGCTGTCACTGCAGTCGTGCATCTTATATTTCACTTCCAGAGCGAGCGGAGCAGCGACCGGTTCAACACAAACAGACCATCACTTGACCTGTCTAGATTGTCGAAGGCCTCTGCTGATCACAGAAATGTCAGCCGGCGGAGCAACAACCTCCTCGACGGCGCCACGATCCGGCTTCAGCAGAGAGCCGAGGAGCAGAAAAGGGGGACTAATGTTCTGCTGCTGTTCAACCGGCAACATGTGAAGACATCATCGCCACCATAACAGTCACTTCTGCTCCCGTGGCATAAAAAAAACACTTACTCCGTCAACTTAGGACCTGAACACTGTTAACTCTAAAGGCCTGGACTCAACCCAGGGGCTGAATTTAATGGAAAAATATGGCCATATTTCCACAGTCCGGCGGAGGCTGTGCGACTCCGAGCGGCGGGCAACACAGGACCTAAATCTTGTTAACATTAAAACGCCACAACTGGAGCAAGAATCTGCATTTAAGGGAAAAATATGTGAAGATTTCCATACTCCAGTTGGAGCTGTCGTCATAATACACAGAGGTGATGAACTTCAGACCTTAATATTGTTAACGTCAAACTCCCAGAGTCCGTTGTTGGAAAAAGCGTGCATCATATTTCCATATTTCAGTTTTCATGAGAAAACTGTTGGGTGAAATGTAACGGCACTGGTGGAAATCTACTCTCTGGGGACAGTTTTATGTTTCAACAATAAATAACAACGATCTCGCTCGCACTATTGTGGGTTGCATGGTTTAAATAACTGGCTGAATCAGACACTTTCTGCAAAGCAAAGATTTCACAGTGATGTTGGTGTAGTTTGGCTCTCAAAGTCTTTTTATGACCATAAAGACTTATTAAAGCTGCTATGATCAATATTTTTATATTAGCAATGGATCACTTTGCTACTTCGATGTGAAAGGGGACACCAGCGGGGTTCAACACTAATGTTTCTTTTTGATTTATTGCTTTGGACAAAACTTTACTATTTTGAATCAAAACTCTTTTAGTATCAACTGCTGATTCCAGCAAAGAAAAATTTATGTATGATATCAAACCAGCAACAAGATACCACAATGAACAAAGTTAGCAACTAGCTGTTCAACATGTTGAAGAATTTTATTTAGATATTTCTCCTCAGGAATTACTGGACTGAAGTCCAAATAAATATTAATGTTGCTTCCACTTGGTCAGCTGCAAACATCATATCATGTCAGTAGGTGATGATAGAAGTAAATGTTCCAATCCCCCCAAGTGGCTGTAAATTAAAGATAAACATTGTGTGTTCGCCTTTCAATGTGCAGCAGGTTAAGATTTCTCCAAGTGTGTGTTTTAAAGCTCCTGAAGTTCCTGACTACACTGCAGATTATGTCAAAACACTAAACCCATCCAATAAAAATCCAATAATAAAACATGAAGAGAGAAAAATACAATTCTTACTGTTCTCTCTCTTTTTTTTTTTTATTTTATTGGATTCAATGAAATATTTAAGATGCAGCTTGATAGTTCAAAACTGGAATTACATCCACAAATCTGAGTTCAAGATCAAAATGAAACTATTAAATAAAAAAGGAGTCACGCGGGTCACCGGGCACAACCTAACTCTGAGGGTGTATGTTTAAACTTTGAGAGTGCTGATGATTGAAGGGGCACTTTATTAAAAATGTTCTGCTGACTCACAGGTCTGATGTAGAGCAGACTGCTGTGGCTCCAAAAACCACAGCAGCTTCTAACTCTGAGAAAACAGCGAACTGCTGAAGAGGAACGTTGTTTATTTGTTGTGTCGCAGAAACAAATAAACAGTTACGTGCTACATGGTGGCTTCTTCCTGTAACTGGCATTACAGGAGATTTATTCTGTGGACGGCCGTATTTTCTTATTACACAGTAAATGAAGTAATATTGACAGAAATGCCTTGAAAGATTAGTGTATTTATTATATATATCCACCAAACCATCATGGCTGATGTGTTAACCACCTATCACAGGTCCATCGCTCCGTCTCCATTAACCCACAACTTTACTGTGAAACTGTCGCTTTTGATTTCTGTTATTATTAATGACTTCCCAGGCTGAGGCTGAGTTACACATTCTAGCGTTTAAACTTTAGAAAATTATTTTCATTGGGGCCCGTTGGCTCAGCTCCACCTGTAATATATCGTGACCGTTTGTGGATCCGTCTCATAATTTGGAGACAAGCATCCACATTGTTTAGTTTATGAGGCATCAGAAGGAGAGGAAAGTAAAACTCTGTTCTGCACTGACAGCCAGTCTAGTCAGCGTTTGTAAGACAGCCATATCCATGACAAAGATCCCCGCCCTGTATTTATTCTGCATTAGTAATGTATACAGAGGGAGAAGTCCCCCACCCTGCATCTTAAACAGGCTCTTTTCGCTGGAAAAACCAAACTTAACTTAACAGCATCTGCCAGCTCCCACATTCAGCCTGACTCCTTCTATATCGTCTACTTTTTTCAAGAAGAAAAGGTCTAGTAGGTTTCCTCCGCTGCCATTATTGTGGCTCCCCTGATGAAGATAAATGACCGACAGAGACCACATCACAGCAGAACTCTCATCAGCCGTAGAAGCATTTGGGCCGGCGCTCTGATTACATCTGCCTAATGTGTGCGTTTGTGTGTTCTCACCACATCAAGGATGAGCGTGTTAACGTCAAAGTTGGGCTTCTTCTTCATGCTGCGGATGACACAGCTCTGGATCATGGAGCCTCCGCACTCTACCTGCAGGCTCGGGGAGGTAACGCTGGCCATCTGGAAACTCTTCAGGTTACGAACTCCCCACGCCAAGATCTGACAGGGGTGACAGGAAGATAATGAAGAATTTAAACATCCACATGGCGTGGTCTTGGTTTGATATTAATACAGATTAAAGGTCTCAGTCTCCACAGTCTGGATTCAGAAACCAGCCCAGCCGTTGCGACTTCCTGAACATTGTGATGTCACAACGAAGGAGCCGGTTTACTTTAAATGGGAACAAACCTCAATAGCAGTTCGCTGCAGGACGGGTTTGATTCCCTGAGGAACCATGAAGACGTTGGGCTCCCTCTGAGGAGGCGGGTACGGAAGGTCTGACTCGTCCGGCTGCCAACAGGAACGCAGGACAGATTAAAAAAAAATTAAATAAAAGAACATGAAACATGCCGTTCTCTTTGAAACATGAATGTTGAATTAGTAAATATTTTAAATTAACATGACAAATGATGAGGATGTTACAAACACATTCAGTTTAAATTGAAAAATATAAATCTGCAGAAGGCTGGAGACGATGTTTCATTATTATTTTACAGCCAGATTTCTCCTGAGAAACAAAAAAAATCTTATTAAATGGAATAAAATGTAATTCTAACAAAATGTTCCTTTGAAATAAATTGTCATCTTCTTTATGATTACTTGTCTGATCATTTCGAATTTCACTCATTTTCACTCATGTTTTGTGTAATTAAAGTTCATATATTTTGCTTCTGCCGTAACAGCCGTCATATTTTGAGATCAGTAAACCAAATTTAAAATCTTCATCTCCAGCCTTCAGCAAACATCACAAAATGCACATCGGGAACAAAAGAGCTGTAAATGGGATTAAAAAAATACACAATATGGGTAAGTAAAGATTAATCTGGGATGCTGAAGCTAAAGAAAAAGAAGGATGTGTTGTGGGTCTGCTGTGTGGTTGTGCTCTGTTGTACCCATTGCTGCAGGTTTTCAGAGAGGAATCCTGAAAACATCAACTGATAAACAACGAAGGAGAAACAGACAAGAAGGACAAAGATCAGTGAAACAACAGGAGGTAAAGAACCAGAAAGAATACGACAATACTGAAAAACATAACACATTTTAAAAGGTGTCGCTTTTTTTTTTTTTTTTTGCTTAAATCATTTCGATTTCCAATAGCAGGGAGGGGAAATGGTTGAAAACTTTTTTATAACTGGAAGTGAAATGGGTAAAATAGCACCAGGGAGACTTCCAGCGTCCAGCAGCAGATAAAATACACGTCTGCTGGTTTTCAGCCAACGACAGCAGTGTCAGAATTGTGACTTGTGGCTTTACCTCGTCCAGAACGTGGGTGGAGGTCATGATCTCTCCCTGTGGACAAGAAGGGAACTGATTTTAAAGGCTGAAAATGTTTCAAAAAATAAACAGCCAGAAGGGAAAAAGGCACAGAGAGACAGAGCAGAAAAAGAAACTGACCTCCTGACCAGGAATGTGGTGGATCGCCGGCTGTAGACGCAAAAAGTAGGAGGATGAGTTATCGCTATCAGGAGGTATGAGAACAGATTCATTAAAATGGAGATCCTCTGACCTTTTCCCTGCGGAGGAGCTGGAAGGCGGCCAGCAGCTCGCCGGCGCTCTTGTCACCTTTGCGAATTGGGAACCAGGCCAGCTGGGGGGAGGAAGTGAAGGTGGGCTGGCACACACAGCGGCCCATAAATTCGTCTGCTCCCTGGACATTCAGCAAACACACAGAAAAGGCTCAAACATTTATCAGCTTGACCGGGCAAAAGGCGGCCCATCGTGGACTCACGTATGTGTCCTGATCGTACAGCTCCACCACCACGTTGGGGGGGTTGGCCACGGTGGCTTCGGGGTTGCCAAATATCTCCAACTCGTAGAAGATGAGCGTCTGATCCCAGCAGGGATTCAAAGAGTTTCGCACCGTCACCGTCCTCTGGGACTGATGGAGGAAGGACACGACGGCGTAGGGGTCTGCACAACAACACAACAAACAGCTTCACCTTTCACCTCTGCTCAGATTTCATGATTTAAACTGAGGCCGTCCTCTAAAATAAATGAATTTGTATGTCGGGTTTTTGCAGGAGCTCGTTGGCTTCACCTGCTGTTTTTTGTCAGGGTCCCCACAAGCATAGCAGCCCCATACAGAGTTCACGTCCCACATGGTGACATCAGCATCTCGGGAATGCCGAGCTTGAGACGGAGGGCTGGGAACGCCGCTCGAAGGAGGTTTGTTATTCCAGGTCACAACCACTCTCCTCCATGTCAACACACACACACACAATGTGGACACTCGCACAGAAACATGCATGTATTTACAGTTAAACACACACACACACATACTGAATAGTTTGTTATTCCAGGCCAAGTAAAGAGTCTCTCTGGAGCCGTTAGCATCAGGATAAACAGAAGCTAAGCTGCATTTTCCCACCAGCCCTCAATTAACCCCAGTAGTGACACACACACACACACACACACACACACACACACACACACACACTTACATAACCCCCCTGGGCTGTTTGTATTGCTGTTTATATGAGCTAATGGGGTGCTGGGAATGGACATAATCGAATGGGTCACCACTGTGTGTGTGTGTGTGTGTGTGTGTGTGTGTGTGTGTGTGTGTGTGTGTACCCCAGTGGGAGCTACAAAGGTAGGTAAACACAACGAAGACTGAGATGAGGGAGAGAGAGAGAGAAAAAATGGGCGAGCAAGGAAAGAAAGAGATCAGAAGAAAGACTTCAGTCTTTAATCATGGCCGACCAAACTCCCTGTAACACCAGATTAACACACAACTGAAGGCCATCCATCAACTCTACTCATCCATTAGACTGTGTGTGTGTGTGTGTGTGTGTGTGCGCTAACGAGGGTGAGTCAAGGAGAGTGATAGTGATTTATCATTTCAGTCTGCGGCCAGGACGCTGTCTCCCTCTAACCAACCTCCCTCCTGTCATCTATCATTTCTCTCTTCATCTGTCGATTCATCCCTCTGCCTTTTTTAAAGCCTCGTCTCTGTTTTTACATCTGAGTCTGCAGTGAGTTTCTGATTAAAACACACACACACAGTAGCTGGAGTTTCCGTGACCCCTTTAAAATAAAAGAGCTTTTTCTCTCTCTCTCCTTTTCTGTCACTCTTTGTCTTTTTGTTTGTGTAACTTCACTCTTCACCAAACTCTAAATGTAACCTTTACCATTTAATTATTTTTCAGTTCATTTAGGATGTGGAGCTTTGATGTGTTGAATTTTCTGAATAAAATATTTTTTGACCACACAGAGGCAGCAGAAAGACACACTTACATCTTTACCAACATCACACATCCACCAACTGAAGAACAGCAATATTGTGTCCTTTATTTAGGTAAAAGTTGGTCACAAACATTTTCTTTCAGTTATATAGATATATATTTGTTGTTTTTCTCGGGGGGAGTGAGGAGGGGCTTTTATTCTGAAAATAGCTACAACTAAGCACTAAAATCTTTGGCCGGAAAACAAAAAACAAAACAGAGATGAGTCATATTTTCCAGCGTGTTTCCATCACAAATAAAGTCTTAACATTTAACACATTCTTCTTAAAAAATAGCAGCGTTTAAGAGACGTCCTTAGATGCTTCAGGATTCTTTATTTTTATGGCTTTGATTCATTGAAACTGGTTTCATTTTGCACAGAATGTACTTACCTTCTTTCTCTGTATCTTTTAAAGTTGATAAATTCTCTTTACATCTTATTTCATTTGAATTTGGTTTAATTTCGCAGATACTGTGGAACTAGGAGGTGCGAGGAAAGTTCACGGACTGAAAATAAATCTGATAAAACGAACCATCTAAAAGACTTCAAATTAAATCTGACATTTGATCATCGTCAGATCGAAGAGATGAGTTTTGTCTTCCCGCCACCAGAGGGCACAATTTGTCAGCATGAATGCTGACACAGGACAGATGCATGATGGGATTTGTGTCAAAGTCACTGTGTGGTACCTGAGAAGCTGTCCTTGTCCATGGCCAACAGGTCTCTGGCCTGGTACAGGTAACAGCGCAGGTGATAACGAGTGCCACCTACGAACACACAAACATCATGTTGGTGAAAGATGTAAAAGTGAAGGAGCTGAGGGCCGATGAAGACGTCGGTGTCGTCTTACGGTCAAAGAAGCAGGAAATAGTTGGCCTGTTGACGCCAAACGTGGTTGTGACCGACTTGTCGTCGTTCTTGTCCTCGATGCTGCTCTGTGGGAGGAAGAGGAGGAAGACGAAGGACAAGTCAAAAAGGAAGAAAGAAAAAGAACAAAGAGGCTCTTTCTGCAGGGGTCTTCAAAATAAAAGTCTGTCTCAAAGTCCTGAACTCAAGCCTGCCTTCCTGCTCACTGTCTCCTCACCAGAGAGCACTCCAGAGCGAAGATGGCGGCCGGCCCCGTCTTCTCCAGAGGCTCCATGCGGCACCTCCACCGGCGCCGCCGGAAGCTGTCTGTCTTCCTGGGCTTCAGGTGGAACTTCCAGCCGAACAGCGAGGCGTACTCCCAGCCTTCCCGCTCTGCCTCATCGGGGCGCTGCTGCAGAAACACACACACACATTTATTCATTTCTGCACAAAGCTGATGAGATCATGAGGATCAGATTGACCTCAGGCAGTTTTCACATGCATTTCAAGCTAATTTGATTATTTATCTTTTTGGGATCAGGTTTTCATGGACGACTCCTGCTCATTTGTGAAACTACACCTCCATCTAGTGGTCAGTAAAGATAAGTTCAACGTCTCACAGTGGAGGATGAAACAGGAACATTTCACTGCTCTTCTAAATTTTGTTTAGTTGGATGAAGCTCGACGGCTGGGAAGTTCCACCTTTGTCTCCGAGCTACCTTTCTGAGGGCATCCATCTTCTGTTGGTCTCGTCGTCTCATCCGTATCCAACGCCGCCGTCGGTTGGTGTGGTACATCTTCTCTGCCGGCACCCACGACTTGGGCCGGCGGTCTGGAGGGATGGTGATGCCGTACTCCCAGCCTGAACACACACATGCAGGGTTTAGTCTCTGGTTGTTGTTTTTGTTGTGTGATTTTTGTGTGTGTTTTTGTGCACCTTGATCGTCCACAGCCCGGTTGAGGTCTTCGCTCCACTCCACCTCCTCCCACGTCCACCCCGGGGGACACTCCACCTCGTCCTTCGGCACCGCCTTCTCCCCGTTCTGACCGACAGATTCCACATTTACCTCATACGAATGAAGCTGAGACGGACACACAAACACACAGACACACACCGTACCACGTCAGTGTATCCCTCCGGCATGCCGATCCACTGTCCACCTGGCAGCCTCATCTGGTTCTCAAACACTTCCTCTGTGAAGGTCATGTGACCGGCATCCACGTCGAACAGCAGTCTGAGGGTTCGTTCACACACACAACGGTTATTTTGGGGCCCTTTTGTGTTATTATATGTCTAAAACGGCAAAATGAGAGAGGAAGCGCACACAGACTCACGTCTTCTCGGGGCTGATGTACCAGTCTCCGGCCCAGCTCCAGCCAGGCGACGGTTTGAAGCTCTCTTTTGGCAGTTTGATTCTCCCCGTCACGTCGCTGAATTTGGGGTAAGTCAGGCCTGTAGTTCCCCAGTTCCCCACGAGGGCGAGCCGGGTTTGGTTCTCATACTACAGAGAGAGAGAGAGAGAGAGACAAAAGGTGGCAGGGGGGCAAATGAAAACTTTCTGTGATCCTCTAAGTTGTCCCGGTCAGTCTGTATTTTACCGTCTCAGCGAAGACCGACAGCTTCCCTTCAGCAAACTGGTTGAAATGTTTGACATCTGCGGACAAACCAAACCAGACTTTGACCCTCAGCTGACCAGGAAGTTTGGCGCTGCCATCACTGCCTTGGGGGTGCTGTGGGTCGACACATACGAGTCAGACAAGTTTCACTTCAGAAAGAAAGTGTGCACAGTGTGTGTGTGTGTGTGTGTGTTGAGAACCTTGAGGAAGACGGTCTGCAGCTGTCCGCAGTGTTTCCCACAATGCTTCTGGGAGAAGATGACGGTGTGTGCCGGGATGCGGTGGTATGCCACCCGACGGTCGCCCTGCAGCATCCAGATCACGATGTCTGGAAGGCTGTTCTGAGGCTGGACGAGAGACAAAGAGACGAAGAAGAAGAGCGTCAACCGTCTGTGACGCCACTCGTCAGTTTGTGAGCTGCTGTTCTGAAGCCATCTTGTTTGACGACCACAGACTTCTTTTTACAACTCTGATGGTCATTAGATAAAAGACAGACTTAAGACTCCTCTTCAGTATCTACACTCCCTTTTACATAAGTCTATTCTACATATTAATATTAACATGAACATGTAGTCCATTTCCTGGTATTCTGGATCCAGTCCCACCTCCTCAGCCATCGTCCTCAGCCTGGTGGCCCAGTCCTCAGCCTGCTCCAGCACCGTGGAGAGCTCGGTGGCCGGCCCGTGTTTAAGCGCCTCCGCCGCCGCCACGATCTGCTGCAGGTGCAGAGAGCGGATGTGTCGCAGCGAGCGGTCCAGCGGGGTCGCACATTGCCATTGGTCGAGCGAGGGCAGCTCCTCGCTGTGGAGACAGAGAGAGAGAGCAGAACTCCTGATCAGATGAGCTGTGGAACAACCCAAACACATGAGAGGTTGATCTGATTCTGAATTTACCTGCAGTCTGCGATGACCTGATCCAGCAGCTCCACCACCCGCAGCTCCACCTCCTCCAGTTCACTGCAGGCCTTCACCTCCAGCTGCACCCGCTGCAGGTTCGCTTCCTGCACACAAACACACACGAATGCTGCAACAAAAAAAGTGAAGGATTTTAACCAAAAACACATAAATGCACACATAAAGACTCACCAGTCGGTCGATGATGACCAGCAGCATGTTGAGCGCCTCGATTCTCGGGCTGATGTCCTCCCACTCTGAGGACAGAACCACCACCGGCTTCACGTTGCCCCACGGGAGGTAATAGTAGTGACAACCTGGAACACACAGACACAAAAATACACAAGTTTACTATCTAACAAACACTTTTAGACAAGCTGCAGACAGGAAGTCGTTCGCATACCGTCAAACACGGCCCTGCTGAACTGAGTGGTGGAGGCCAGCGGGAGGCAGGTGTAGTCAAACTTGTTGCCGTAGTTGCCGATGCTGACCTCGAACTGGATGGCATCGTCGACGTCCTGGAGCAGCGTGGCCGAATAAAACGCCACGAAGACCGAGAACTTCCTCTTCCTGAGAAACTTCTGCAAGATGGAGGGAGAGATTGGGGTCAGTGGACAGATGGACAGACGGATGGACAGATGGATGGAGGCGTGTCTTCCCCTCTCACCTCCACCACTAGAAGGTCGTCTGACGGTATGTCTTCAGTTTTCTGCTCCGGTCTGTCCGACAGCTTTGTGGTCAGTTCCAGTAAAACTCGGCCTCGGTAGGCGACGCCTTCCCCCTGACAGTCGAAGGAGGACGAAGGTCTGTCAGTTCTGACATCGTTACTTTTTAAATGCCTGACTCATCCAATAAAGTCATTGAGAAGCGTTGAGTCCTCTATCGAATCAAATTTGAGAGAAAATGATTTCCAGCCCCAAACCAGAAAGGGACTCTGTTTCAGAGTTTCAGATGAAAATGGAGTGCTGTCTTCATATTTAATATGTTATGGCACAACAGCACTCCTCTTTCTACTGGTCCAAATTTTACCAAAACATTTTAAACTAAAATATTGACACAAGATTTATAGTTTGAGTAAATGAGCTACACACTGACAAAAATAGATTCAGAAAAAATTCCTTTCAAACTGTAGTTTTGTTGCAAACATCAGAGAATGATAAAGAAAGACAAGCTGGTGAGTTGACAGAGGGTGAATATCGGCATTAAAGTGACTGTATGAAAAGAAAAGTTACTTTTCCGAAGTTCAGAGCTTCGTGTGGGTCATTGAAGGCGGTAAACTCCCTCGGGCTTCCGTACAGGTTGACGAAACATGGACCAAAAGTCGGCAAGAACCCGAGACTGTCGTCAACTGCAAAGACACAAAGTGGACAACAAGGTCTGTGGTTATTAACGGGGAAGACTGTGGAGGGACGAAACTGAAGAAAAAGCTTTGATTGAACAGGATAAAGTGGTTCAACTGACGAAACAGGATCAGAGTGTAAATTTAGCCTTTAACAAAAAGGATAGGATTTGTAAAGTAGGAGAAGAGAATACTGATCACCAAGAGAAGCAGGTTGTTTGACAAATTGTTGCACAGTTTCACACAAAATAAAAGAGGATGGAGGACGTACTGCCAGAGTGGACGGTCCGTGGAGTCAAGTCATCTGAATGCGTAAAGAGGAAGGATGGTTCAGAATCACACACAGAAAGGAAACAGGTGTCTTTGAACGCGACACAAATCCAAACCGATGCTGTTGTCAACAAACTCAAACACTATAAGGTGGTTTACCTTTTTCCAGGTAAACAACCTTGGCACAAGTTATTCCACCCTGACAGTGAAATGACTAAAATTGGTTTATGAATAAGTCTGAAAGGTGCAACAGGAGGGATTTCTCTGAAAATGGGCCCATTGCTGCCAAAAGCTGCCTCCAAAGGTGCTTTATTCTCCAAATCTTCCAATTATTTGGCAGGTTTGATTGAATTTCTTTAAAAATCTGAGGCCTTTCAGCTTCCAGCACATTTAGGATAATTACATCAATATCATGTGTCTCGGCTTGAAATGCACTCAGTTAAGTGAAAGAGGAATCGAGTGCGTCTGGTTTTTATGAAACAGAAAGAATTGCAGGATGATGAAGACAAAAGGAGGACTGGCTCTAAATCCCACAGAGAGCAGAACTCATGCACGCTGCCAGGCCTGTACTGTGTGAGACGACCAGGAGGTCCCAAAAAAACTCAAGCAAAGCTAAAAACAAACCAGGTTAGTGTTCATGCATGTCACAGAAAAAAAGGACATGCTCTGCTGCATTCACAAAGCACAGAATCCAATCTCAACGACTCTAAACCTTCAGATTAACAGCTGCGTAAACAGGAAACTGATCATTTAATATCAGCTGTCCAGATCCAAACCCATCTGGGTTCAGACTTCAGTCTGAGGTGTTTGCAGAACAAGGCAGGTTGCCTCAACTGAGCCTGCTATTCAGTGAGAAACTGAACAATGACAAACTCGGCCACTTAGAGTGGCAGAAACACTATTCAGGTCAAAGGTCACCAATCTGGTTCACTAATGGAGCAAAGGTCCAAACAGCAGTCAGACTACGGAGAGCAACGTGAAAATGAAAACACAACAAACTACAGATGTGACAGCAAAATAAGAGACTCATTCCGTTACCGTCTATCTCCCCTCCGGGGGCGGAGATCTTGGACATACAGAGGTGGGTGGTGCCGATGATGTCGTTGTGACTGGCTCTGTCCCTGAAGAGAGACAAAAGACAAATGTGACTGAAATTTAAATATGCAACCAGAAATTTTTAATCTTTAATAGCAATTTATGTCACATGACTTCAGAAGCTGCCTGAGAATCGTCACCACTTTAGGTTTTCTTCAATATTGGTGTAACTCAGAGGATTTGGGATATTTTAATGGGACCAATGTAAACAAACAGTTTCATGCAACATTCCACAACTTCTGATGAATCTTATGAAAGAAAGGGTAAAAGAAAGTGAGGTGGGATTCACCAGTCCAGAATTCGAATCCTCATCTTCTCACACATGGAGGGAAACTAGGAGAGAAAAAATAATGAAAAGGACGATCACACTGTCATGTTTCGAGCGAGCCGACTGTTTCGGGCCACTCACCCTGATGGGCATAGTCAGACTCTGGTTCCACTGTGGATTGGCGTTCTTTTCCAGGATCTTGGTGCAGGTCTGAAGGTGAGATGAAATAACTTGTTTTTTGCTTTTGATGCTGTTTGTGATAAAATTGTCTTTTAATCGAACGGCTCAGACTGGCACACTCACTGTTTTTCCAGCAAAGTGGACCTCCACCAAAGGATCCACCAAATTCTTCCTGTTGCTATCAAAACCCAGAATCTGTCTCATCCCGTCCATGAAGGCGTCGTCCACTGCAAATAACGGTGGAACAATGAAACTCTGCTTTGGAAGGCGGGAGAGGAAAACGCACAAAGACGAGCGTCTCACTCTGAGGCAGGTCCTCGGCTCTGAAGATCCTCAGGGTAAAGGTGGCTCCTCTCAGAGACAGACCGGCCGGTCTCAGCAGGTTTCCTTCGATGTCCTCTTTGTCCTCCACACATTCGCGCTTGTCAGCCTGCAGGACACATTTATTGATCGTTTTGTCCCCTCTTCACAAAGAAAGAATTTTAAGGAGGGAGTCCAGCAGAACTTTCCTGCCACACATCATATTTCAGTGACAGCAGCATTTAGATCATTGGACACATGAAAGATTGACTCTTTTGAAAGATAATATTTAGTATTTTAGTATGGAACACCTAAAACTCACCGGCGGCTCGTCTCCAGCTGCCAAGACAAACAAGCTGACCTTCAGGTATCCTTTGACCCCAGCAGAGAGGTCGTCGGGGTCGCACAGCAGCAGCCATTTCCTCAAGAAGCAGTGTCCTAAAGCGAAACGATGAACTCAAATTCATTGTCAAAGAAACCAACACAGATCACAAAAAACTAAACGCAAACTCTGACACAGACTCACTGTGCTCGTTGTAGACAGTGCCGACATCCAACTGTGGAAAGAAGCAAAAGATTTTAGAGCTGTTATTTTTCTTTAGACAGAAAAAACACAAGGGCTCACCTTAAATTCACCGATAACAGCATCAGTTCTGAGAGAGCGAGAGTCGCAGACCTGAAAGATTTTCATTTTATTAGGAGTTTTTATGACATCAAACGATTCTGTTTGGGAGATGGAAGTTAAAGTTCAGACTCACAGTGATGAAGATCGGTTCATCAAACAGGTCAGATGGAGTCTCAAAGAAGTTTAAGAAGAACGTCTGAAAAGAGAAAAGCGTCAAATCAAAACCAACGACCGTCAAATTCTAAATTTATGAGTGAAATCAGACGAAGAAGAATAACACAGTAAGAATTCTTCACCTCATCGAAGAACGGGTTGTTGCCTTTCCTGATGCGGGTCCTCTTTGTCTGCCCGGCTACCGTCACCTTGACAACGGGCTTGATGTTGATGCCTGGCAACTGCCGGCCCTCGATGACGCGCACACGGACCTGAAGGACACGACATGTGGGCGATGACGTCTGTGGAGGTCATTTCCCAGCTGAATTCAGCTGACCTTTGGTGCACCAACCTGAAGGTCCTGTGGTTTGTTGGGCAGCGGTTTGGACTGACTGCTGGCTCCCCTCCTCCTCTTCCTCAGCCCTCCGTGGGTGTTGTAGGACGGTGGGGAACGTTTGGGCGTCTGGGCCGTGGGGGATTCCCTGCCCGGCGGCCCCTGGGGGCCAACGACGACCATGGACCGTCCGTCATCGGGCCCCTGGTCCTCTGGGGGCTCCAGCATCATGCTCTCCGTGTCCTCCTCACCCAAAGTGTCCAGAGAAATCACTGCAGGGACAGACAGGTTGACAGAAACTAGTTCTGGACTTAAAGCTGAGGTACCGATGGTCCGAACGGAGGCTCATATTACTGGTGACGGTGTCCAGCTCCACGGTGGGGTTGTTGTGGGGGAGAGACTCTGGCTGGGAAGGAGGCTGGAAGATCGGAGCCAATCCCGGAGGTGGGATGTAGGAAACCTGAAGGGTCAGCGTGGCCTGAGGGGGACAGGAAACATCCACTTTATTCATGCTGAAATGATTTTTTACATGCTGCTGTGAAAAAGACACACAAACAAACAAACATTCTGTTGTACACAAATCTGCAATGACAGTAAAGAATCTAAAGAGATAACAGGAGACATGAGAGCTCATCCAGGAACTGAACAGGAAGCTAAAATCATACCCCGAGACCAACGAGCCAAATGCATTATATTCTTTTTCTTATTATTCAGCCATGTGGCTCGTTGGTATAGTATATTTAGGGTCCAATTCCCAGACCAGCCAGAGACTCCTCTGTGATATTAAATCTGATAACAAGTGAGTTCCAAAGTCTAGAAACTGACAGAATATGCTGAGTTAACTTCAGGGTCCATGTAATCTGATTTCTTAAAGAGTCTCAGATGTGTCAAAGTCAATAAACGGCAGAGTTTCCTGTGGTTTATTGTGATTCACCTCAGAGCGGAGTCGGGCGTGTGGACAGAGACGAGGTGTCGGCTGCGGCAGTTTCCTTAAACAGGAAAAAGCAGTTCACCTTCTGTAAACAGGTATGACGTAACGGCACGCTGATCCTCATCGTGGAGGAAAGAAAAGTGAAATTTTATGGGACACTCATTCTGCAGATGGAGTTATAGAAGCCCGAAGATAACACAGATTATAGAGTTTTATTTGTCTCTGTGACTGAACTGATTGAACCTCAGGGGCCTGAGGGGTCGTGGTTGAGATGTTGATGTAAAGCATGACGAGAGCTGAGATATTAAAATCCAGGTAGTTCAGCATTTTAGGCTCTGACTCAGTGTTTGAATGCTGAAGTGGAGCTGAACCACAACACACACACACACGCCGTTCTAAGACAAACAGGCTTTTTCCTTTCTCCTCCATGTCAGACTGACTGTGTCATCAATCAGCTCGACACTCAGAGGAAAGACTTTGTTTTGGATTCAGGAAACAAGGAGCTGCATTTCATCTGCTGCTGAAGTCAGAAGACGACTTTGTGTGTGTTTCACTTTGACTTCAAACCTCCAGGTGGAGCAGCATTCGGAGCAAAAGGAACATCTTGTTTGGACTTAAATGGATTTAAAACATTTCTGTTATTTTTTCTGCCAAACTTTCTTTATTCAGGAGGCTGAAAAAACCCGCAAACATGAGAAGACTGAACTTTTTAAAGAGATCTGGCTCTGTCAGTTGTTCTGACTCACAACGTCTCCATCTATCTAAAGAGCCAGACAGGAAACTCAGTGATGTATGATTTGTCATTGGTGTGTGTGTGTCTGTGTGCGCTCACCCCTGTGTTGTTTCTCTTGGTGTCTAGCAGGGAGATGGTGAAGGTGGCGGCCAGGCTGGGAGTGTTGAGGACGTCTCTGAGCGCCAGACGACATTCTCCCAGAAACCTCCAGAGAGAGACGAGATTCAGCTTTTAATACAACTGAAAGCGTTACATTTATCGTCAGACACACGCCTGTTTGTGTTTACCTGCTCTGATTTGTGTGTTTTTAAACCAACAATCCGCTGGATAATGTCTGAAAGTGCGTTCAAAACATTTTCACACACGACTCATTGAAAGAAATGACGGAAACAAAGAGGGTGAATGAACTTTAAATCTTCAAGTCCACATAAATAATCATGATGCCACATGTGTAAGACGCTCAGCAGGTCACTGTGATGAATGAGTGAATTAATCAGTCGACAGGTCAGAACGACCACAATGAAAGGATGGCCTGGTTCTTTCAAGCCTGCCCCCCCTTTTCCCCTCGAAGGACCCATCTGACATCTTGATGGAGCGAACGATCCGAAAATAGTCTTCACCAAACAAACAGCTGCGCCTGTGCCCGGAGTTTGGTCCGACCCATCCACAACACACTGGCCTCACAATGGCCCGGCTCTTATCTCAATTCCTGAACCGGGAGCTTTGGGAAGAATGAGAATTCCTGAGGAATACTGAATCACAGGCCGCTGGCAGCTAAAAGTTTGTCTTCATAAAATCAGGAATGCTTCCATCATACCGGTTTCTTCCCATCTTCTCATGGTCTTTGACCACACAGTGCAGTTCTGCTCCAGAGTCCAGAGGAATCCCCTTCAGGTCCCACTCAAAACCCTGACGGAGAGACGAGGAGGAAGTTAAAACAAAACAAATTCACAAATAAAACCCGCAAACTGTGTAAATCGATGTACCTCGTTCCAAACGGGGTTGGGGTTGTTCTTGATGACCTTCGTCTTCTTCTTGGACCCTGAAACAAGATGGAGAAACCAGAAGCTTACGACACAAACGATTAAAACCAGATTTTCTTCAAATTGAAAGGTCTCATTTTAGTGAATTGATGGAACACACACAGTGGTGTTGCAGACGGCAGGTCTGTAACACTCTGTGGTTTTGTGTGTCTGTGTGTTATCTTTCTGTGGCTTCCTGTAACATGAAGTTCTTAGCTCTGATTTCCTGGCCGTCGGGCACTGACAGGATGCCGGGCGTAAGAGGGACTAATAAACTGCCATTCACTACTGATGACCCTCTTATCTCGCACACAGACGCACAAGAATGTGAACGATCACACTGGGGGCATCTATCAGCGTTTCAACTTGGTTTAAGGTGAGGAGGAGGAATAAAAACACGCACAGGTTGGGATGTTCTTTCCAGATGAAAGGAAGCAGACACAATAACTATTGTCTGATTTCACAAACTCATTCAGTTCCACTGAATTAACACAACAACACAAAAGATACACACACACTATACAACAGCGTTTAATTGTTTTCTGTTATATTTATTTTTGATCTCGTTTTCCCGCTCAATGACCGTCTTCTTTCTGATTGGTTAGTTAAGTGTCATATGACGCCATCCTATTTGTCAGGACGCTAATTGAGCGTAATTGTTGACTTTTGGTAGGAAAGTCTGCATCAAACTAACCACACACAGAAAGGTTGTTTCCAGTTTTCCTCAGTAACTCACCCAACCTCACACACCGACACCAGTGACCCTCCGTTCCTGGAAGATCTCGAAAAACACCCCCACCCATCCACATGGTGTGTGTGTGTGTTATTGGAGTGAGCGTCTCGCAGAGGAGAAGTGGCACAGCGTTAACTTCCTGGTGGGTTCCGCTCGGCACTGGTTCTGTCATGAGCCCAGAATAGAACAGACTGTGATCCCCCCAGGGCCCAGCCTGATGATCCCATTGGATCCAGGGAGAACAGCCACTGTGACTTATTTATCAAGTGAGACATCCTCAGAACGAGGAGTTTGTCCTGCTGGGTCCAGACTATAATTAGCTCAGGACAGGGGTAGCAGGGTTGCCAGTTTTTATTTCGGGTTTTGACAAAAGAACAACACTTTGTCCGGAAATCCTGCTTTCAGCTCACAAACATCAGCACATGTTGTCACATTTAATCACATACACACATGCACATTCATTCAGCTGCAAGAAGAGCCGGATATTACCAACAACTGTTGCTAAAACTAAATTCAGCCAGTTTCCTTTAAGTTAGGAACGTCCCAGAATTCCTGGTGCTCCGTTCACAGAATCTACGTTTTCTAAAAGTGCTGTCAGTTGAAACTTTATAAAGCTGCAACAATCAGACAAAAGGTTCAACCACAGAGGAGTAAAATAGGTTTTATTCAGTTTTCTCTCCCTCCTTCAGCTTCTTCGGCTGATAATCATCACACTAATTGCTATAAACGGACATGTTATCTGTGTTTCAGGAGGGAAGGAAACATTCTCGCTGCTCCAAATTCCTCAAGTTGTTGAGTCCCAGAAAAAACAAATAACCTCAAAGGGCAGCAGAAAAATTTCAAATGTGAAAAATGCCACAGAAATGATGATGAATCTTCATTTCTGCCAAAAGGGACAAAACAGGAAAAAAAATGATTCTGTGTCCGTCCTCAGACAACCAGAAACCAATCAGGAGCCCTCAATTAACAGATCAATTAATAAAATGAATTGACAACCGTTTTGGTGCTCGATTAATCATTTAAATCTTTTGCACCAGATTCTGAGCTGTGAAGATTTGACAGAAGCAGGTTGAGCAGGTCTCTCAAATCTTAAAAGGGGCCACTGGAAGAAACCTGATAAAGCTTACGGTGTCAGACGGTGGCAGAACTAGATTTTATATGTCAAACTTGAATCTGGGTGAATCTGGATCTGCTTCTGGCTTTAAACTGTCCCCGTCTTCACCTCAGAGGGGATTTTGGGATGAGAGCAGAATCTCAGCCAAGTTTTGGGCAACAAGGTTCCCACAAGTAACAGAAGCTTGTGTGTGATGGCACCAGGAAGCGGCGCTGGGACAAAGGCAGGAAGTACCGAGCGGCGCTCACCTTATTAAGACCTGGACTCAAAGCACAACAATAAACTGACAGGTAGCCAGGTCGCTCCAGCGTCAGCCGTTTGGTATCCCCCAGGGCGGTTTAACCAGATGTTTCCTTAAGGGCAACTTCCCACAATCCAACACTCTCCGATACACACTCAAGATAAATTTGTGTACAATTTCAAAGAAATCCGAGCCTCCCAGGGTGGAAATTTGAGCTCCTACGGATGCTGAGAGTAAATTCATGATGTTCTGCGGGGACAGAAGGTTTAAATCGAGGCCTGAACTCGTCTCTCAGTGACCTCAGGTGTCATTCAGCAGTTGCCATTGGATACGCCCACCCTGAAACATTTATTTTTAAAGCCTCTTTTTCAGCCCCGGGTCAAATAAGTCCAGCATCAACGCAAACCTACAACTCTTTGTGCCTTCAGTTCTTGTCTTTCAGAGCACAGACACACAACTGTCAAAAGAAAAATAATGATGGAGACCAAACCCAGAGCCAATGAATCAGAACGCTGCCTCATAACTGGCATTTAAAAATGTAGTGATGAGGCCAAAAGATTTGGATTTAAAGAAATCCTTGAACAAAGAAAGGAAACTCCCAGTCTCAGCTGCTTCTGTCAACACGGGATGAATTTCTGCCTTATTTCCTCCCACTGAGATGATCTTACCTCTGAACGTGACACTGGCCAGCGGGTCGGAGTGTCTCAGGTTGTTGGCTCGTTGGAGAAGGCAGCGTAACATGACCAAAGCTTCAGCTGAGTCCAAAAAATCTAAGTAAGTCACTCAGGTGATTCGCTTCTCCAGGGGAGATCCAGAGCTGGAGGTGGTCTTAGTTACATGACCAGAAGAGCTTTGAGGCAGAAAGGGCCACCAAAACTGGCAAACCAAAGACCAGTGAGAGGCGGGAAAGGAAGGAAGGAAAAAAAAAACAAACAAACAAAAAAAACTGTTCAATCAGATTCTTCTTCTTCTCCAAAATGGAAAGATCTAATGATCCTCAGCCTGTTTCCTGTTCGAGTCTTAAACTACAAAATAAAAGCTTTTTCTCCAGAAAAAGCCAGCTTCTCTCCGTCCGAGTCGCTCCAACACACTGTTCATGTCGGGAGTTCAGACACACCTCATCCAGAGGAAATCTCTTCATTTCCTGTGCTCCTTTCCTCCCTTGTCTCCTGGCTCTTTCTCTATGTTTCCTTCATCTTTGCTTCACAATTTGGCAACAGATTCTCTTCCTCACTCCAGCGCAGTCTCTTTAATTTGTACATTTCCAGAAATGACTTAATAAAAGAAAGAAAAAAAACCCCCAGCAGATTTAACACAGAATGGCTCAGTTAGAGTTGTTTGCTCCAAAACCTAAAGGGATGAAACAAAGTCAAACTCAACTGGAGCATCTTTTCAAGGACTTTTCAAAGACTCCCTCCTTCTAGATAAAAGACAAGCTCAAGGACCAAATGATCCCTGAGGAGGATCAGGGATCAGGTCAGGTCAACAAATCCTCAGCTAAAGACTGAAGCATCAAGGGATTAACAACTGAACCCTGCAGGAGCCAAAAGGGGCGACAAGGCAGACGCTCAGTGAGAGGCTGCCACCTGCAGACACGAAGCAGGGCATGCACACCCTGCAGTCCGACCACTCCATCAAACAAAACAGGCTGTGAATTTTTAATCAATAAATCATTTAATAATGCTTTATTTTTCAGCTCTGTGTCGATGTGTTGGAAACCCAGAGCTTCCAAAAGTGAAACTCGTGGTTTGTGTGTGAACAGAAGCTGCTGAAACGGGACTGGGAGCATCGTGAGACACTAAAACGCTCCACTTCCTGTGAGGAATACGGGAGGTTTAAAGGCTGTGAAGGTATGACGAGGCAGAAAACTGAAGAAAAGGGGTTTTTCATTTGATTTCATTTGTTTCAGCAGAAGAAATGATGCAGCAGAGACAAAACCCAGCTCTAAGACAGATCAGATATCAGGTTGAAGCCAACAAGAGGACAGAAAATCCTGCAGCTGAGTGACGTTTTCATGGTTCATCAGTTTATCGGCCGCCATCACAAATTCAGTGAATTCCAGGCCAGATTTCTGAACCTGCAGGTTCAGAAACACAACAGCGTGTCTCTGTGTGTACACTTATAAACTGTAGACTGTGTTGTAGCTTCACAGGGAAACTTTTGTGCAGCAGCTATCATGAGTTCATGACACATTTAGTCTGAATGAGAAAACTCATTCTGCTCTTTTATCGGTCTCTACGTTAGTCACAACTGAACTGGATTCCTTTATTTAGGGACTCTGCTTTCAGCCTGCTGGACTCTATTGTACTGGACACACATACTGCAGGAGAGAGAGGGGATAAGCTGCTGAAAGAGCAGCAGTGGCCCCACTCTGCTGAACACACACACTTAAAGCTCCACCATAACGTCAGATTAGTTTTCATTTTTGTGAGAGAGAAAGCTGAAAAAAAAAAACCAAAAAAAAAACAAAACAACCAAAAACAAGTTTCTGAATCTCATTTAACCTGCTCTTCAAAAAATATGTTTCAGCCTGAGGGGGCAGATTTTATCCCCATCCATCATTTATCCCCCAAATCAGCCTTTTCTCTGCCACACCCCAAACAGACTGGAAGCCATGAAAGACGACAGGCAGAAGCTTTCCAATAATAACCCCTCAGCTGTTGGGGGGGGGCAGTGTGACACAAGCAGTTCGTTGTTTGTCCATAAACTTTACATCCAAACACACACACTCCATCCCTACCTTCATAGATGACTTGGCAGTAGGCATCACTGATATCATCATCCGGCGTCTGCAGACGTTCTGCACACAGAATAAACACACGGAGCATGGCTCAAACACACACACAGCTCAGCTCGGTTAAATCCCCCCAGTCGGCACCATGAGGTCCACGACAAATCCTTAAAACGAGGAGAGAGAGGCACAGAGAATTAATAGGGACAGAGAGCGAGTGGTAGAGCTGCAGCTCTCAGCTGTCTCCACCACCACACCGCACAAAGCCTCCCTCTCTCTCACACTCAAGCAAGGGCGAGCAAGGTGCACTGGCTGACTCATGCACAACACACACACAGCCTTCAATCACAACTGGCTTAAAGGGCCAGAAACACACACACACGCACACACAAATGCCTTCACACACTTAACAATGCGTACCCTGTCGACCCTGTCGACTGAAACCACACACACACACACAGAGGAGGAGTGTGTGGGGACAAACACGCTTGTTGGTGCAGATTTTTATTGGAGAGACACACAAATGTCCCACACACACTCCAGACTGATGTCTGTCCACATTTGAGCTAATTCTCCAGTAAAACCACTAAAACTCTGGGTGAAGCCAGCAGATGGAGAGTGTTGAGCACAATAACCAATAAATCGTGAGGTCAACCTCCAATCAGCCATAAGAACCTCAGACATTTGGAGTTTATACGAGTTTAACGCTTCATGTCATCTTTACAGCTAAGTTTTATTAAAGGAGAAAGGGAATTTCAATTAGTATCCTGTGACCTTTTGACCCGTTAAGGTCAAAGATTTTTCACTTTCACATCATCTAGAAAAAAGGAATGGTCAAAGTGAGGAAGGGAAATGTTCGGACACATGCATGCATGGTGGCAGACTGAGGGGGGCATTTCTGCTGCTCCTCTATTTATAGTGCGACCCTCTGGGCTTTAGTTATGTCATCTGCAGGAAGCAGAAGGGCAGTAATGAAAATATACAAGTGGATCTGAGTGTTTGTCTTGAGTCGACAAACATTAAATCAAATTAATAAGAGTATAATCTCATATGTCTAAAACTGTAAACTAATTAAATAAAGACATGCTGGAAAAATACATTTGTCATAGAAAGATTGTGCTCTATAACAAAAGGAAAAGTTCAACGGTTCAGAAACTGAGAGACACAGAGTTTTATTAAAGATATTTTATAGAAACAGAACAAACCAAACTGTACAACAGAAATATAGTCACATGTTGGACCCTTGTTTAAAGAAAGTAATCTTTTTCCATATCGGGGGAAATAAAGACCAATTTAAAGGCGAGCTTTCATTACACACAATGGGATCAGCTCAAAAGCCTGAATCGGCAAATTTCATTAGGCACCTTTTACGATTTTATTCAAATAAATGGTCAAATAAGTGAACTGACGTGGGACCTTATATTAAAACTCATTTATTGTGATTTACTGAGAGATGTGGTGTTGGGCATTATAGAATTAACAGGAAGTGACAGAAGTCAGCATGTTTCTCTTCCACTGTTGGAGAGACGCCATCCTCTTCCTGAGGATGGCGTCTGAACCGCAGATCTTGGGAGTTTCTATCTGGTTTGAGTGTAAAATTAGGAACAAACATCCAAACAAAAATAAATAAATAAAATTAATTCATTAAGGTTTCTTTCCAGCCACGACTCTGATCAGAAGTTTGACAGCTGCGCACATCAAGATAAATTCTTCAGCCGGTGCTTCTTAAGCCATCTGACTAACCTAACTATGATGTGAGAAAATTTAATTCATGATTGTGTGTATTAGAGGAAACAGACCTGTTCTTGTTCCTCTTTGGGACGTGAATCACATGATCCATCTATGTTGTGTTTCTGTTTCCATTCTATTTTGTTGCGTTTTTCTCTCAATGACCAAAAATCTAAAAATGGTTAATTGCAGCAGAGTAACAAACGTCTGGAAAATAGCTGCCGCCCAGGTTCACCTAGTATTTACCAACAAATGCAAAAATTAAAAAAAGCGTCTAAATTATTGTGTTTGTTACTTATTGAATAAAACTAAACTGTAAAGTTAGAGAGAGTTTGAATCCCACATGGATCATCTAAACTAAAATATTTGTATAATTTGTGAAAATGTAATTAATACTAAGATCATAGAAGGTGCCGGGGAACATTTATTTGTCAGGCCACTGTGACAATTATGGCTTATTTTACACACCGATTTCTCAAGTAAACTCTGATACAGTAGATTCAAATGTTTCATGCGTTCAGTTGTACATTTTTCACATTTTTATCTCAAAAACAAAACAAAAAGTTAAACGCCAAAGCTGCTTAAGTCTGGATTAGGTAGAAACAGAGCCTTCAGAATTTTGTCTTGAACCTCTTGATGATTTTTGTTGGAGCTTCTGGTAGTGTTTCTGAAAAAAAGAAGGTGAAGAGCACAGCGATGTGAGGTGATGTGTGTGTTTGTGTGTTGACTCCCTTTGACCTCGTTTAGAACAGTTTAATGATCTACGTCCACAGTCTCACACGGATCAATGACCTCTGAATGTGCAGAGGCCAAGTGACTGTGCTGTAGTTTGTGAAATTAATTCAATCTGCACATATTAGATGTATAAATAATCACATTCCATTGAACATCATGTGAATATTGTGTTCTGTGGTTGGATTCTTCTTTTTGTGTAGCAGTATTCAGCGGGGCTTCAGGCCACATTCATTGTGTGTCTGTGCGTACCTGCAGGTTGTTGTAGTGTCTCTGGCTGCTACAGTGGAGCTCCTTGGCGGACTTCTCATTCAGGTAGAAAACGCAGCAGAGATTACAGAAATATCCAGATTTAGGAACAACAAACTCCTGACCTGAAGAGAAACAGAAACACAGTTTAACGAATACGTGGATAATTTCAAATTTAATTCCTGGTAAATAAAATGGGCTTTTCCTCACCGAGGGGGCTGTTGGGGCTGAAAGGCGGCAGTTTGATGTCAGCAGTAACAGAGGGAGACTGAGAACGAGCTCTCTTTGCTTCAGGGCCAATGAGTTCCTTCTTCCTTTTAGTCACAGCTGGAGAAGAAGAGCAGAGGAGAAGTCAAAGTCTGACAGTTTTCTTGTTTCGAGCTTCATTTGCAGCTCTAAATACTGGAGCGTACCGTTTGTCCTGCTCTGTCTGTCTTTGTCCTCCTCTCCTTCTTCCACACATCCTTCCAGACTCTGAGTCTCCAGCTGCAGGTCCTGCCCTGCAGAGGGAGCAGCGATGTCGCCTTGGCTCGGCCTTTCCTCCTCGGCCTTCTGGATCTCCTGCTGGCCGTCACCTGACAGCGTTGATGGATCTTTGTCCAGTGATGAAGAGGCGTCGAGTGAAGTGGGAGCTGATTCCAGTTCTTCTTCTCTCTCATCTTGTGCACCAACTTTTTTCCCTCTGGTAGATTTTCTCACTGCGGTAAATGTCAGTACAATATTTAGCACAAACTAAAAGTACGTAATCAGACTGGCAGCTGTTACAGAAGTGTGCGTGTGTGTGTGTTACCAAAGGACTGTTTGGTCCTCTTCTTGGCTTGGATCCTCGTCCTGCTGGCTTTCTTTTCTTTCTCCTCTTCAACCTTATCGAGCGTCACAAAGTTCGCCCTCTCCTCTAAATTAGTATAATAAATAGGTTAAATATTGTGGTCACAACACAATTATACCTGTTAGCTGAAGGCAGAGTAATCCACCTGTGTTGTCGTCGTGTTTGTGTTTGCCAGCTCTTGAGGTTTTTGGTGTTTCTTCTTCATCGCCACCTGCTTCGTCCTCCTCTTCTTCTTCTGCGAATTCATCCAGAGTGACGAGCATCTGCAGCTCTCCCTCCGTCATCTCACCATCCCATTCCTGATCCTGCGTCAGTTTTTCTTCCCCAATCTCATCTTCTCCCACCTCATCCAGAGTTACCAGCTCCTTGATGTCCACCTTCACCTCTTCCTCTTCCTTCTCCTCCTCCTCCGTCATCTTTGGGCCTCCCCCTCTTCCTCTGCTGCTCCGACTCCTTTGCTCCTTCTCTTCTCTCTCCCTGGTCTTTCTCTCTTCCCGCTGTTTGGCGAGCTGCTTCTCTTTGGCGGCAGCTTGCCTCTTCCTCAGTTCTTCCTCTTCGGCTGTGTCGTCGGGGTAATCCTCTTCCTCCTCGCTGACTTCATCCAGGTTCACCAGAGTGTTTCTAGTAGCCGTCTGATTCTTCTTCCCTGCTGCTGTTGCAGTACCACGTCGGGGTGTTACTTCTTGTTTCTTGATGTCTGTGTTGCTCGTTCTTTCCTTCGTGCTCCCCTCAGATCTGTCTGCATCGTTTATCTCCTCGTTCATCATCACGTTTTCAGCTGCTTCCACGTCATTAGAGCTGCATGTTGGTGTGTCCCCTTTCGGATGAGAGTCATCTTTAGTTTTACATCTTTCCTTCATCCTTTTACTGGAAACTTTGGGGTTCAGCAAATCTTCTTGAACTTGATCATCTTCCAGAGAATCTACAATCTGGTAGAGTGGCTCCTCCTCCTCACCTTTGGTTAATTTGTTCTTCTTAGTTGGCTTGTTGACATTTCTCGCACCGTGTGACTGTTCTGTGGAAGAATGGCTGTCCATCTCGTCTTCCACTGAATCAAGAATCTGATACATCACCTCGTCTTCATCAGGCCCTTTTTCAGAGGCACCTTTATTGTCCTTCTGTGTGACGACGTCTTTTTTAGTTGATTTGAGCACTTTCTTTGGTCTTCCCCTTTTTGCTTTTCCTACCTTAGCAGGCTGGTCATTCTTGATGTCGTCCTCCACAGAATCTAATATTTTATAGACTGATTCCTCTTGACTTTCTTCTTTCACAGTAACATCGCTGTTCCCTGTCGACGTGCTGTCCATTGGAGGCTCTTTCTCCTCTTTCTTCAGAGTTTTTTCTTGTGGTTCTCCAGCTGGAATCTGTCTCCTCTTTGTTGGTGTGTCCTCTTTTATTGCCTTCCCATGTGGAGAAACTCTTTTCGTTGTTTTTCCACTTCTCCCTCGGGTCGATCTGGTCATAACTGTGGCTTCTTCAGCAGGAGTCTCTTCCTCCACTGAGTCTAAAATTTCATAAGAAGCCTCCTCTTCTCCACCTAGATTTTCAGATGTCTCACTGATATTTATTTGATCCTCTGTCTTTCCTCTGGCACTCCTTCTTCTACCAGACCTTTCTGTGGGGATTGCTTCTCGAACTGAGTCGTCTTCAACAGAATCTACAATTTCATAAACCATCTCCTCAGTGATCGGTTTGTTCTCTTTGAGTTTTTCAGAAACTCCTGCGGTGGTCTCTGTGTTTGTTTGCGTTTCATGTTTTTTAACTGCCACGTCCCGTTTCTTTGGTGATTTCTTGTCCTCTACCTGTTTGGATGCTCTGGTCCTGGGGCTGCTCCTCTTTGATGAGCCATCATCTTGTCGAGCAGTCAGCTCCACTTTCTTGATTCTCTTTTCCTTGTTGTCAGATTCAGACTCAGTAGTTGTTGGCTGATCTTCCACTGAATCTATAATTTGATATGTTTCTTCCTCTTCTGTGTTTTCTTCTTTCATCTGACTGCTGGGTGTTTCAAGTTTGTGTCCATCTTCTTCAACCAGGGTTTGATCATCGATGGAATCTAATATCTGAAATGTTTCTTCTTCAGTCACATCACTGTCATGGTCTTTTAGAGCAGCTTTGTCATCATGGACTTGAACAGGCTGGTCTTCATCATGATGGATTTGGTCTCCAGGCTTTTCCAGGTCTTTGTAGGATTCTGCAGAATCGATTTGGCCTTCGATGTCGTCTTCTTTTCCTTTTGTCTTCTTTCCGTCTGCCTTGTCACTTGGACGTTGTTGACTAGCTGTATATACAGTTTGGAAACTATCTGCGTTATTTACTTCGTCCTTTTTAATAACTGCATCTTCGACTGCTGCTTTATCATCAGCTTTATTGACTGCTTCAGTTGCATCATCCTCAGACAGCTGTTTTACTGTTGAACCGTTCTCTTTAACCATACAACCATTCTCTTGAAGCGCAGCTCTTTGTTCTTCAAAAGCACCATCCTCTGCTTGACAGGAAACACCCATTTCCTTTTCACTGCAGTCCTCAAGGCGGGCTTTGTCTTCATCGTCCACACTGTCCAAGACCTGCCTGTCTAAGTTAATCTCTGTCTCAGGTTCTGGCAGCTGGGCTTCAGAGCTGTTTACTTGGTCCCCATCACCCATTTGTTCCTCTGTTTGGTTATCAAGTGAGTCAAGGGTGGTGCAGTTTTCACCGTCCTCTTCCTCCTTCGTTTGTTTGCCAGACACTTCTTCCTTTCCCTTCTCCAGGTCGGTGATTGTATTGTCTTCCTCCTTTAAAATCTGGGCCTGAATCAACTCTAACCCCTGTCCCTGTGCAGGTAGATGCATGTCTGATGACGTTTCTATTTTTGTCTGTGACTCAACAGTTTTTGCAGCAGTGCCCTCTGCTGACACCTTGTGGTCAGACTTTGCTTCTGTGTTCTCTGCAGCTTTTAGTTCTCCAGTCAATCCAGAAAGGGTCATGATCGATGCCTCAACAGCTGCTGCTGACGCTGTCTTTTCTTTTTCAAGTGCTGAAGATGATGATTGCGTTTTAGGTGCTTTGACAGTAGACTTAGTTTTGGTCTGTTGTGCTTTCTGACCAGGGGATGAGGAGGTCAGAGGAGATGGTGAAGAGGAGGCAGAGGTTTTCCTGACACTGCCAGAGGATGAGGGTTTCTTCATGGATTTGGTGGGTCCAGAGGAGGTGAAGTTAGAAGACTGTCTTTTCTTCATGGACACTTTAGCTGGCTTGGATGAGGCAGGTGAAGAAGATAAGGATCTGGTCGGGGTTTTTTTGGCAGTGGACAGCACACCTGAATCTCCACTCTCGTCATTCCCTTTGGAGGACTTTGTTGGGGATGAGCTGCTCTGGTGGTCTGGGCTTCTGTCTTCCATATCATCACCAACTTCATCAACAGTGACAAAATCCTCAAAGTTGAAGTTTTCATCAAAAAAGTGAAAATCTGGAGAAAGAGTGTCTGCTGTAAAATCCTCTTGATCCTGGATCAGCAACAAAGAAGGGGTTTATCTCTGAAACAACTGGCTTGTTCAACAAAACTTACATGTTAGTTCATATTTCTAAAACAATTCACTATTGTGAATATTCACCAATAAGATGACAGATCAAACCATTGGGCGTTGAGGATTCACTCACCTCTGTCTGTTGACAGTGTGTCTGTTGTGCTCTGTTTAGTCTGTGCTGGTGAAGTGCTGCTGTGAGGGCAATGAGTGTGTCCTGGTCAATGTGAAGAGGTTCTGTGGCATTTTCTTCAGACTTGACCAGACTTGTGGCTGAGAGCGTCGGACTGGAAACCCCGGGAAAGCTGGTTCCATCAGCAGAAGTAGCTGTTGTTGACGTTTCCTCCCTCTTTTCTTTTGCTTTTCCTGCATCTTCAATTGCCCCCCCGATCTCAGTTCCTGGTTTCTGACAGTCTCCTTCCTTTGTGAACTCACTTGTGGAAGTGGAACTTGGTCCTGATTCACAACCAGTGGATCCAGCAGGGAGACTTGTTTGCAGCGGATTCTGAAGCCCTTCAGGAACTTTAGAAGGAGTTTGGGTCGGGGGCTTGGCTTTGGGAAGAACCTGTCCTGTGTCCTGTTCCAGGTGGATTTTGGTCTCCCTGGAGTCTTCAAGTCGCTGTTTTAGGCTCTTCAGTCTGAAGTCAACACACACATGGGTTGGGATGGGTTTTTAGATTTCAAAATAACACAGTTTTTTCTTCTTTCAAATCAAACTGTAACAGTGATAAACATTTTTAACCAACACTCTGGCGTTTGGAAATATAGTTGAAGTAAAATTAAATTCTAAATGTGTACTCACGGCTCCAAATGTGGAACTTTAGTCCTGTGAAGAGAGGAAGAATGAAATGGTCAGTCATGATGTGAGAACAGGGGATCCAAAAATAACAACATGTTTATCCATAGTAAGAAAACACACACCCTCTTAAGTTTCTGAATACAAAGTGCGACATGTTGAACTTCTCCACCACGTTTGTGACACCACTGGAGTCAGCCATCTCAACACATATCTAAGGAAGAAAACAGCAACAAGTCATGAGGATCATCTACATTCAAGAAAAACTGTGTCACAACAATCTGTCCACACCAAAATGTGAAGAGTGAAACTTTTGTTGTGTTATTTTCGTACCCGGTTGGCAAGTGGCAGGAAGTTGGCGTAAGGAGCGATGGATGACACCGCCTCCATGACCTCCTGGATGAGATCCACCTTTGTCTCAGAGATCTCCACACAGAGCAGCCGCTCCTCCAGAGAGTCCAGATCCAGAGTACACTGAAGGAAAAGACAACAATCAGCTGATGCTGAGAAGCAATGAAATGAAAAGCTATCCTTTTTTTCCTCATTTGGAAATTACTGATAAACGACTTACAGCGTTGCTCCATTTCATCAGAGTTTTATACATCAACTCCTGCAAAAAAGACAAGTCACAAACAACAACGCTGTTACGTCAAGGAATCGGATCAGTGTGAGATTAACTGGGCAGACTTCAGGATGGAGAACCAAGAATATCGTGGATCAGCTGAGTGTCCGTACCTCACTGGGTTCAGGAGCCATGTGCTCCAAGACAAAATGGACATTCAGCAAGGAGCCTCTGACAGAAACCGGATTTTTTATGTGATCTCGGACAAAATTCGAGCACGACGTCCAGTCGCTGAAATAAACAAAAGCCTGGAGAATAGAGGAAGAATGTTATGACAGATATGACTCAAACAAAAAGTTTCATGTAGTTACACTAAACAGCATCTTCTCCTCACCCTCCTCTGCAGTGTCAGGACTATGATGTTGTAGTACAGGGAGTGAAGAGTTTGTTTGGGGAAGTACGGCCACACCAGCTTAGCAAAGTCCTCATGTTTGTAGTTTCCCTCTGGCAAACCGGTGAACATGACTGTGGGGAATATAGTTCCATGACGGTTGACCCTCTATGGAAAAGACACAAATTTTAAAGACAAATGTTCAATTAATACCTTTTTTAAATGTATTCCCAATTTATAAGAGTTTTAGCTTTGAATCAAATTCTTTGTTTGCTGGTTTTCAGACAAATATCATGTAAATAAAAAAATATATATATAAAAAAGAAAAACTACTAAATGTTAAGGCAGGTATGGGAAAATTCTCCTTACCGTGATATCTTCATTAACTCTGACTGTCAGCGTATCTAGTGGAGTGAAAATAGGAAAAAGTCAGTTTCCTTAGTAAAACGCCAACATGGTTCATTTTATCTCCAGCTGATTTCCTACCTGGGATGATGAACCACGGGGACATGGTGGGAAACAAAAAGGGGCTACTGGCCAACGTGACCCAAAATGGTGAAACGCTGCCACGTGGCACCCCAAACTTTGTTGCTGGGATAGTTGGCCCGGCTGCAACATCTGGGATAGCGTTCGCTGCAAGTCTTGGTGCTGTGAGAAAAAAAACAAACAAACAGGTCGAGTGATTTATTTGAATATATCTGAAGCGCGACCACAGCTTTCATTTTTGACACAAGACTCACGTAGGGCTTTACAGCCGCTGTGTGGGACTTTCAGCCTGCAGACTTTGTGAGCAGGGGCCTGTTTCAGGAGGCTGTACCAAACTCCGAGCCGATCGGCATCACGATTGGACTCAAATTCTACAAACACCTGGAACACACACAGGACAGGTAAGACAACCAGGAAGTCTGATGAACACGTGAACTTGTGCATTTATGTTCTTACCTTGTTGAGCAGAGGCATGAAGTTTCTGACAGATCCGATTTTATTCAAAGATTCCCTGAGCTCTTTAGCCTCGCTTGGTGAGATGTTCTTGATGTAGATTATACTTCCTCCATCATCAAGCACCGGCTGATTTAACAACAAGTGAGTACATGTGAGTTTAGTTATAATTTTTACATCCAAGTCTCATAAAAACTTTGGTGAAATCAGTTACTTACTGAATTCATCTGTCTCATCAGCGATTTATAAAACCCAAGCTGAAACAAAAACATCAGAGCAGGCAGAATGAAATATACTGCACATCAACAAATGTATATAAAAATCTGTCATGAGAAACAAAGCAGTGCCATGCATATGCGTACCGGTGTCATTGCCATGTCCTTGCTCACTACCTGCACCATCAGTTTGGACATTTTCAGACTCAAATGTCTCCTTCTGACGGACTTCATCAGCTCCCTCATGTTCTCGATCGTTGGCATCATAGCAAACGCCTAAGGAAGAAAACAAAACTGTATCATCATCTTTACTTTCAAATTACATACATGGTTTTGTAGTAACATTACTGTGGAGTTGAAATCAGTCTGAGTAACAATAAACAAATAAAATTTACACAGGTTGAATTAATAAGTGGCACCTACCATGCAGATCTGAGGAATAACATAAATGTTTTCAGCTTTATATTCAAATCCAAATGGAATGAGTAGCTTGGCAAGGTCTTCCTCTGTGTAGCTAACAAATTTGTACTTTGGCAAGTTGTTTATGACCAGCACCTTCTTCTGAATAGAAAAAAAGAGAGAAACACCCTTTTGAGAACATTTTAGTAGAGACAGAATAATACTGTAAAAGAAAAAAATTATTCCAATAGTACAGTAATCCACACAAAAGGTTTAGGAAAACCTTACTTTTGCAAAGAAGCAGTTTTTCATCTTGAAGCATGCTGCAAAACACAGACAGAAATATGAATTATGATCACATACAGACATTTCGAATTGACACTGTCAATGAATCTCATGAGCCAAGAATATCTCTTCCTTACGGAGTTTATATTGTGCCAGGTGCTTTTCCATCATCTCCCCAATCGTCACATGAGTAGCTGCAGCTGAAGAAGGCGAGGTTGGTCCCGGTTGCCGTTTGGTCACTGCCTCAGCTGTTGGCTCTGTTTTGGCAGAAGTGCCACTATCAGTTGAAACTGTTGAAATATTGCTGACAGCTTTTGAGACATCCTGGGCCGATGAGGGATCCCCATGGGTCTTGGCGGTAAATGCAGGATCTTCAAAAGGAGTAAAATTTGTATTGGTATGACACAGAGCCAAGGCAACTTACATGGAGGAGTCCATCACATACCTTTGTGTTCCATTTTGGTCTCCACCTTTTCGACTGTCAGCGGTGCCTCTGATGCTCCTTCAGTTGAGGCTGATGCAGACTGTTCCTGGATTTGTGAAGTCCTCGTCTTGGTCTCCAGCTCTTGTACAAGAGGCTCTGGTTCTATCGCAGAGCTCTGCTGGACTTGTGATGAAACTTCTTGAGTTCCAATAGTGGTCTGAGGGCTCTGAGCTTGAATGTCTGATGGTTTAGGAACTGCTTCTGTGCTCTGAGATGGAACAGCGGAAGGTTCCGGTGGAGACGTATCCTGTTTGGTCTCATCTGAACAGGTTGGCGGTTGAACCTCACTGGATTTTTCTGGTACAACCTCTGTATTTGTTCGTTTTTCCTCAGCACAATTTTCAGCTTCCATGGGCTCTGCCACTTCAACTGCAGTTTCTCCAAGCTCCATAGGCTCAGCATCTTTGGCCTCTTTCATCTCAACATCAGCTGTAAAAGGTTTTTCGTGGCAATTCAATTCAGAAACTGCTGCACTTCCAGTTTCAACAACCTTGGCTTCCATGGTTACTACAGACTTTAAAGTTTCAACATCCGGGCAGTCTTCTGACTTGACTGGCACATTTGTGTCTTTTGCAGCCGTTTCTTCCATCTTTTCCTCCGTCAAAGCTCCCACTGCAGTCAAACTGTCCTCTGATGTTGTGGGTTTCTGGGGAGTTGAGATTTTCGTGATTTGGGATTTCTGCTGCTGAACACTTTTTATAGTTTTAGCTTTCTGCAGGTTTTTGACATTTTTCATTTTGGAAACCAAACCCTTTGCTTTAGTGAGACTTGCTGAGCCTTTAGCTTTTGCAGCAGATTTCTTATTTGCGAGTTTGCCTGTTGGTACTTTTTTGGCTTTAGGGGATAAAGATAAAGGTTTGGTAGGACAATTAACCTTTGTGGGGTCAATGATGGTGGTGGATTTATTGTCTTTGGATTTGGAGACATTGGAAATCTGCAGTTTTCTGTGAAGAAAAGAGAGTTTCATCATTGTCAAATAAAAGAATTGTAATGTTTTCTTATGGTCTTCGCCATCAAATGACCTTCTTGTGTAACCAATAATCTTTTTTCTAATTAAAAACAACAGGTGGATAACGTGGATAATGCCTTTGGAGTTTACAGAAAAATATTAATAAACTTGTGCATTTATAAATATTAATTTACCTGCTAATTTATGTCTAAAATAATTTATAGCATATTAATATTGGACAAGTCATAAAGAGGTCTGTGTGAAGCAAAACCTACTTCTCAGGAGCCGTCTGTTCCTTAGAAACAGCATCCTGCAAACAAACCAAATGAGATTTGTTATTTTAAATTATCTGAGGATTAACACTGTCACCAAAATACAGATGTGTTGATAAACCAAGTCAGGTCCTGCTCTCTGTGCTTCAACAAAATTAGTTCGAAATGAAAACTAAAACTGTTATTCATTGTGGTGTTCATTATTATATTTCACATTGAGTTTGGTGATAAAGAGAGTAAGACCAGAAAAGCACGATACCCTTTCGCTGGCAACATTCACTGGCATTCCGTTCATGACGAGGCTCTTCAGGCTCTTCAGTTTTTTTGCGTCTTCTTCTTTCTCAAAACACACCACTGCCTGCGTGTAAACGTACATATCCAACATAAATAAGTTTGGGTTACTACTGTTCAAGACTCTCTCAGACTGTTCAGGAAAAATTGAACTGTCTCCAGACATACCTCCAGTTTGGATCGATACAGTATGACTGATTTTGTCTTTCCAAACTGCTCCACAGCCGTGACCACATCGTTGTGAGATAGAGAAGTACGAATCCCTTCTAGTTTCACAAAGGTCGGAGCTTTACAAACCTGAGTAAAAGACATCAAGACTCGGTCATCAAGAACTGATCAAATGTCCAAGGTTAAGTATAATTTTCTGCTGATGTCACTGACCTAAATGTTATGTTACAAGAGGCAAAGAGGAAAATAATTATTGACCAGTGATACAATATTATGATATTTTCACAGAGACACATGCACCAACCTTCGGCCTTGTAGACACACTTGCCTTCTGCTGACTGGGCTTTGACTTCACAGCCGCTGTTTTGGTCTCCTTCTTTGCTCCATCTTTGTCCTCCACAGCAAAAGCAAAAGAGCCTTTTCCCGCAGGAGGAGAAACCAGGGGGCGCTTTCCCACTTTGGGTAATGAAGAAGAGGATGGTGATGACGATTTCATCTTAGCTAGCTCAGCCAGGAAGGCAGGAGCTAGAGTTTTTACCACTGTCTCCAGGTCAGACTCTTTTGACAGAGACTGGACAGCTAAAAGGACAAAAGCAGTGAACAGGGCAAGTAGTAAACAAATAATATTCTTTTAATATTTAATACAAATGACAAAAATTATTTATACTTGTTGTATGCTGATACCTGGTTTTTCCAGTAATTTCTTCGCCAGTGTCTCTGCATTGTTTGGTCTCTTCTGTTGAGGCGGTGACCTCTCTGACGATGTCTGTCTTTCCCGGCTCCTTCTTGGAGGTGATCGTCTCTCATCGACTCTCCTTGGGGATCCTCTTTCGCGGCTCCTTTGGGATGACTGCCAGCCTTCAGTCCGTCTTGGTGAAGGCCTTTTCTCATCTCTCCTCCTTGGTGAGGGTCGTCTCTCATAGCGCCGTGGTCGTGAGGATGAAGGGCCTTCGTGTCGTGGGGAGCGTGAGCGTGAGCGTGAACTGAGGTATGGACAAATTCAATTAACACTCAATTATGGCACTGTTATTTTGTCATTATTCCTATGACACTTTTGCGCCTCACAAACCTGCGACTGTATCTAGAGCCCTGTGGTGATCTCGATCGGCTGCGTTTGCCTCTTCTTTCGTGGTCTCGGGGCCTTCTGGGACTCTGCGAGCGGGAACGGCTTCCATGCCTGATCTTCTGGTGACGGTGTTGAGAAGTCTTGGCAGAAGTTGAGGACGAGGGCTTGGCGTCGTTACCTGTGGCACTGGGCTCAAGTTTTATCTCACCATTCCACTCTGGATATCTGCAGAAAACAAAACAATCAATTCTACACATTTATCAGCTACATCCAATATGGGGGTGGCATTCTCTTTCTGTTGTGTGTTTCCTCTGCAGTATGTTGGTGCATTTTTTCAAATAACAGTAATGTGGTAAATAATAATTAAAGGAAGTTAAAGACTGACTGTGCTCGGAGGATTTTACAGCTCTGAAGGTGAAGGCTGGTGTTCTGGTGGGAGATCCAATCCTAGATTTCCCCAAAAAAGAATAAATAAAAAATTAGATACACCTGATCACAACTGCTGTGAGCTTCAATATATTGGCATTGCAGAAGCTTTAAGGAAGTTCCTTAGATCTACAAAGCTCGTCCTGTTCAGAGTACCTAATTCCATTCCTGAACATTAAAATGCCGGACGAATAACTTTACATTTTTACATTAAGGTTGGAGGTTGTTGTATACAAATGATGGTTCCATAGTACCAGCAATGGTAAGATATACACATGGATGACACAATCCTTGAAATTAAATCCTTTAAGAAGTTTTACAATAACAGCAAACTCAGCCTAAGTCCAAGTCAACAAGTCTTTATCAATAAATATAACAAACAGGAGTTACAGTGCCATTAACAACCAAAATGAAAAGGTCTTCTTTGGTGTTGGACACCAAATCTGCGTCTTCATCTCATCTTGGCAGGTCACTGTCAGAATGGGAAGGACAAAACCACACAACATCTGGAGAAGAGGCAGGTGGATGTGATAACTGGTGAGCAGGAGCTGTCGCATCTTCATCACGAGCCAAATACAGGAGGAACAAATCTACAATACCGGTGGGGTGAATTAAAAAAATAAAATAAATGAAATCGCTGCTGAGTGTGATTGTTGAAGTACGATGGTCGCTGATGGGCTTCAAGTCCACTGAATTTGTTTTGTCTTCTTTTCTCCCAGACAAAGTAATATACTTAAGGTACAAAAAAGAAAAAAAAAACAGCTTGGCTCCAAAGTGCATCAATTAAAGCTTCAGTTAAAAGAAGATACAAACTGTACGTTCACTGACAGCATATATTCAAACTGAATACAGATATTAAAAAAGGGGGGGTGTAAATAGGCATCTTCCTTTATCTTCTGATGCACTGATTCTTTGACACCATGTTCATTCTGTCGTCCTGTGCCTGACTCAAAAGTCACTGTGACTCTGGTGACAATTAAACACTGAACTTCATCTGGCTAAACTAGACACCACCAGTCACACTGCTGTCCCAAGTCAGTCAGGTCAAGTAAATCAGAGAATATGGGTAGTGTGTAGCGTAGTGTGATAGTGTGTGCTTGAAACATTCTGGTCCAAAGTATTTCATTTTAGGTTCATGAAAGTCAGTGAAAAGGTTTGAACAATATTTCCCAAAATTTGCAATTTTTTTTTTTTTTAAACAAAATGGCACCAACTTAAGAGGTGACAGTGGACTTTAATGACATAACATTATTATTGACCCATTTAGATTAGAACAAAAAGTTCAGCTCCTTGTTTTTTTTTTTTTTATTTAAAATATTGCAGAACTTCCAAAAAGGAGGCTGAAAATGTAAACAGGTGTGTACAAATGGGCCACAATCTCCTAAAGGGAGAGAAAACAGGTTGCAGTTTTCCACTCACCTTCATATGAGTACATTCTTTGTAACACAGAGAACAGGTATGTGGAAAGACTCTCGGTGAGGCTGCTGCATAGTCATGCATCATGGCCGCTGTGGGCAGACCCTTGCAGATTGCCCTCTGCGGTTGCTTCTGCTGTGGAGTCACCATCTGGATGAAGTTCATCAGGTTCTGCGCCGGCTGCGGTGAAACTGGTGGAACGAGGGGCCGACCGGGAACAAATAGTGAATGCTGGAGGGAGTGAAAGGGATCCGAGTTGCTGGGGATGATAGACGCCGGAGGAATTTGCTGCTGAGCAGAAAATACTGGAGGCCAAATTGCTTGGCCCATTAGTGGAACCGGCTGCTTCTGGGCTTGTTGCTGCTGCTGTTGTTGTTTCTGCACGTGCGGTGTCTCCTGCTTCTTCGGCGGCTGTGTTTGCTTGTTCATCTGTTCAGCAACCACTGACCCTTTACCTTTGGTTTTACTTTGATTTTCACTGCCACTGGTGTTATTTCTGCCAATAAGCACAAGACCAGGTCTGGCAGGATGCACTCCGTGGTGCATGGGGTTGGATGGTGTGGTTTTAGATGCTGACTGGGGATTTTCTGTTGGTTCTTTCAAAGGAAGGACTTTGGAGGCTTCAGACTTGAAGGGTCTTATGTCTGTGTCTTTCTTCGGTAGAGATAGAGAGCTGAGGATCGATCTGGAAGTCTGGTTTGGTTGGCTCTGCATTCGTTCAGCTGGATCATTGCTCGGGGAAGCTACAGAACTCAGCTTTGAACTGTACGAAGAGTTGGTGAGAGAGCTCCCCTGAACCCGTGAAGAACCCAAAGCACTGCTTTTCACCTCTGTCGGGTTCATTTTTTGTGGTGGTTTTTGACTGTGACTGTCACTACTGTAAGTGTTCACCAACATCCTGCTGCCACTGGACCTTCCAATATCATCAACAACAGAATATTTGCCAGTATGTCCATAGTCAATCACTTTACTGGGCTTGAGGACAGCTGATGATATTTCCTCCTGGCTCAGAACTGCCCCGGCTGAACTATTCAACATGTCCCTTTCCGTCACAGACCTGGTGGGCTGGGGTTCAGGGTAGGGTTTGGACTGAACTGCACTTGTAGCTCTTTTGGCCTTCTGGATGCGGATTTGGCGTAAGATGAATGGCAGGTTGGCAGGGGTGATCTGGTCTTCAGGGTAGGAAATCAGATGTTCCAAGTCCTCTTTTTCAAGGCCAAAATGCAAAAGGATATTAGCGGCCGACTCTGAAGTGTACTTGGGGCGGCTTGACTTCGTTGAGGCCTCAGGCTTGTCTTGTACTGGATATTCATAGTCACCCAGCCCTGGAATGGACTGCATATCGTGTTCTCTTTCACCGGAGACACTAAACCTGCTGTCAGCACCGCCCAAAAAGTTGGATGAATCAGATGAATAAAATTTGGAGGAATCATCGGCAGTTGACCTTTTGTAGCTTGGCAACCAGTCCAAAGAGGTGCTGCCACCTTCAACATCAGGGTGTCTCTGTCCTCCAGAGGCAGAGGTTGAGGACATCGCATAGGACGACATCCCTGTGTCAGAAGAAGGAAACTCACTTCTTTGAGCACTTGTAAAGTGTGTGCCTGGGCCTGTGGGCTGATGCACTGGTTTGCCAAGAAACCTCACTTCTTCCCTGGCTCTGCTAATGTGCATGTCTACAGACCTCTCTATGTCCTCATCTATCAGGGTCCTACTCGGTTCAGGCCTGTAGCTGACAGACTGACCCAACAGAGGCGCGATCATTCCTGCAGAACTAGCAGAACTTGCAGAAGAGGTTCCAGAAGCACTGAAGCTTGTCCCAGGACCGAGGCGAGGTGACACCCTCCGGGGGTCCCTCCCTGCTTGAAAACTGTTGCGTCCATATTGCCCCTGGCTGGAACTTTGGTTCCCAGAGGCATAGGGGTTATATAGAGGGTTGGACATGTTGTTCTCAGTCTTCAAATATTAAGGGCATCGATGAAAGCAGCACATGGACAGGGAGGCGATGTGGATATGGAGGGAGCAGGTGTGATGACGCAATATTTCAAATTCCCGAGTCAACAACCAACAGTGAGAGTGTGGATGTTTATCCAATCAGGACTGAGCTCCCTATAAGCCATCCAAGTAGGAGGCTCATTAGGGGCCCAGGAGGAGGAGAAAGGACGCCAAACTCCAATAACAATGCAAAACTGAAAAGTTAAGAAAAACAAAGAAACTGGTTATTTGATGGTCCTGGACATCAGCATCTTGGTTGGATAAGATCCATCATCTGGAAGGTCATCTCTGGACTCGGACAATCTGGTGCTTCCTGTTGGATACAGATTCAGTCCCTCTTTTTCACTTCCTGGTCTTCACTAGCATGAAAGTAGAAGGGAGGCAAAAGCAAACAAAGCACAGATAAAGACAAAACAACATCATGTTTATTATGAGGAAGCATCCAGAACGGAGACAAATTCATTTATTTTCTTTCCATGCCGAAGTCTAGTGGAAAAATTTAAGGCTGGCACCAACAGAAAGAGAAATGCAGCTCAAAATTAAACATCTCACGACAAATTCCATTTCATCACATTATCAGATAAGTACTGACAATGAACCATTATTTCAATCAGACTGCACTAACCACAACTTTGATTAGGCAGTATAAAAAAGACTTCCCCAAATTGAGTCATAATGAGATTGATGTGATTTACAATGTGATGATCTGCAGATTATCTGTTTTATGATACAGAAATTTCCTCAAACGATGAATCAGAAGATGGGACTGAAACATTCCAATCAGGAAAAATCAAGGAGGGAATGTTTTTTCAATCTGAAATCCCTGCTGGCTATTGCATCCCAAATCTTTGCCGACAAAGTCACACTGAGAAGCCCCTTCTTTCCAAAGCTTTTCATTTGGATGAAAGAAAGAAAGAAAATGCTTTGGGTGAAGAATCCTGATACTAAAAATACATCAACTGAAAACACTATGAAGAACACTAGAAATAATTCCTGCATATTTGACAGATAACTTATTCCAAACAGCAACTTTGTAAGATACAAGTTGCTTTGGTAAATAACTAAATAAAAGTTCAATATAACAAGACATTTACATAGAGGTTGCTAACTTATGAGGGTCAAGTAAATGTAGACCCAGCTCTGCTGTCGTGGTGTAGCTTCTAAATTTAGAAGCTGCCAAACGTTACCCCCTCCCCTTTTAACAAAGACTCGTTCCATCAATTCACCTTGATGTTGAATTTGCCCAACTACACACTGAGGAGTTGGATAAGCAGCAGGACTGTGGGGGAGCTCTTTTCTGTACAAGCCTGAGCTCTATCCTCACAGTGCTGTCCTTTATTGTCAAATATGCTTGCTGGGACATTTGCCAGGTGTTGAGAAGAGCTGTCATCTGCATAGCACGTCATGATAAAACTGTTTTCATTGTCTTGAGGGCGAGGGCAAAAGACAGAGACAACACGTTCAGATGCAGTCCAACTCTTTACCAACTAGAAACCTTCAGTGCACACACACACACACACACACACACTTCACAAAGTCGTGATTTCGAAGTCATCATTTCAAGACTAATGAAACTGAAAGGACAGAGTAACCAAATGATGGAGCAGGTTCATCCACCTTCTCCGTGAAGGGGTAGATTTTATACAGAAAAGATGAGCACGTTTCGGTCCTATAAATAAAAATAAATAAAACATATGGACAGAAGCTCGTTGTCACTCCTGGTATTCCTCACGCTGCCTCGGTCACGTTATCTTCAATATAAAGTAACATTTCCATCCACGAAGTCACCACGTTTGAAAATGAAACACAATAAAAAGACCATTTTAAAGTCTTTGTCGTCGTGTCCGTGTTATCTGTATTAAAAATGCTTTAATAACCAAACGGAACCGGACACCTTCTCACCGTCATGCGTCACATGAGGACAGGTGTTTATCACGAACGGTTCACGGTTTACAGCAGATAAACCAAGCTGTGCACGTTTATTTCATTTAGAGGTCAAAAAAAAGATAACCTCGACAGGATGCTAAAAAAAACCCGTAACCTAGCTTTAGCTGCTACAGCTAGCTGCAGCTAACGTTAGCCCGTTAACGGACGAATTCGGTCGCCGGCTGACAAAAACCGACCGGAGGTCAAAGTTCGGAGCTCGGCGTGTTTTTGCGTTGTTGTTTTTGTGTCGTACTTGCCGTTTTTAGTTGTGTATTTCGGGTTCTTCGGGGCTCCGGTCTGTCTCCGAGTCTTTCGGAACCTCAGAAGCCTGAGAAGAGGAGACGTTAAACACTTCCGGTCCGTTTAACTGCCTTCAGAGTAAAAGCGCGGACCTTCACAGTAAAGGCACCAACGTTGAAAATAAAGTTTTGTTTGTTTTTTCACCAAAAAAACTTCACTTTTCCTTCTGGAGAGCACAAATCTGTGCTTTTACTTTCCTGACTGATGGAGGACCGACTTAGTATGAGATGATAATCATGCTTAAGCAAACTGTGATTGGAAATAAAATTAAAAATAATGCCAGATTTATGCATCATTATGAGGGAAGGATAAGCAATTTTAACACAACTCACACTATTCACAAATGCAGCAAAGCCTTTTGAAAAGGGTGATTTTATTGTAAATTTCATTTGTAACAAGTATAAATAAAGTGAGCATGAACTATCAGTTAAAATTATGCTCGACAATACAAGGCTGCTGAACGTCCCAAAATAAAAATCACAATGTATTCAAATTTGATTTCACAGTAATAGAAGAGAGCAAACTGCACAACAGAAATAAGTATTGGACCCTTTTAAAAGTCACGGCATCCAATAAAAACAGTGATAGTTCAGTACGGTCAGTTTAGTCCAGTGACAAAGAAAAAAAACAAAACACTGCATAAAGTAAATACTGATTTGTATTGAACAGCTGGACTTCAGTAATACACAGACAATATATAAAGGTAATGCAATGATAGAAAAAAAGGATAACACTGGTTTTAAATTTCCAAAATTACACAATTAGTTTCATGATATTTACATAAAAGCTCTTCCACACTGGTTTCAGAGCTGTGGTTCACCTTTTTGCGTTGAAATTGTCGATGGTTTGTGTCAAAACTTCTGGTAGTGATTCTGAGACCGAGAGAAGAAGAACACAGCAATGTAAAGTCACAAGTGTTTCTGCATGCCTTTATTTTGTATGAATTCTGGTTCCGTCTTTTATATTCTGGATTCTACATCTGCAGTTAACCATTCGAGTTAGTTTAGTTAGTTTAGTTAATATTTAGTGCTTTTAGTGACAAACTGTTCCTGTGAGTTTGTCCAGGGGACACCAACCGCAGGAACTTTACTTTGTTTACTGGGTACAATCACATGTTATTAAAAGCCAAACAAAGCTCAAGATTATCCCTGTTGGAGTTTTCGGTCCCTCTATTTCAAATGGTCAAAATTCAAAAACAAGTCAAAGAGAGAAAAAGTCAGTTTTATCTTTGATTTATGGTTAGAAGCTTGTAAAAATTAGATCAAAGAAGCTGCTTGACAAGTCGTTATTTAGGAAGCCAAAGCCACTAAGAAACAAACATGAGTCATGTCCTCCTCCCGGATCTCACACCACGGCCCTTCACTATGGTCGTATACCATGACGCCCACAGGCCATCGTTTGCCCCACCTTTTAGCTGGCGGATGTGTGCTGCCTACCAGCGTGGACTCTGAAAAAATCTGCCAAAGTTTCGGAGACAAAGGTTTCCAGAAGGGTGATCCTTTTTTACATGGGATCTCTCCTCTTTTCACATATCCAATCTCATGCCACCACCGGGTTTTTCCCAACTGTCGATCTGACAGCACTCGGCCTTGGTGATTATAGAACTGCAAGCGTGATGTCGGTGTTGCCACGGCTACCCCAGAACCGTTCTGATTGGCCGCCTTTTTCAGAACAGTTCCCTGTGAAGGTCCTTCCTGGTCTGGGACGATGGAGTCAGTTTGAGTTGTTTGAGATGTCAACATTTTGGCAGCCATAGGACTGATTCCCTGCGCTTGTGTGAGGCCCCCGATCTCAGTAGGTAGACGGGAAATCCCTGAGTCAGAGTCTTGATGGATCTCACCAGAAAACTGACAGGTCCTTTCCGTTGATTCTTCTTCACATGAATCAGAGGTCATGCATTGTTTCACCCCCTTCATGGAGGTGCTGTGATTTTGCTCTTTCAACAGGTCAGTTTGTTGAGCTTGCTGCAAGAGAGTCCAAAGTTGTTTGAGACCTGAAACTCTTGTATTCTGGATGTATTTTGAGGAAACTACTCAAACAGCTATACTGTACAGTAATGTATAAACAAATACACAGATTATTTTCTATCAATACTGGTGACACTCTTGCAGTGTGCAGGCCTGTGTGTATTTGCAGCGACCCTGTCACTGTCCCTTTGTTTTGTTATATTTTTTCTGGTTCTTCTTCTCCTTGTTTCTATTCTTGTATTTTTTCTTTACCTGTGGTTGCTGCTGTAACGACAAATTTCCCTCTGGGAAATGGATGCTGATCCTTTTTAATGTATTAATATAAGAAATCTTGATGGACTAACTTTGGCACATTAGCTGAGCATAAAAACGTATTTGTAGAATGGATGCTTCCGTTTTGGGTTTTTTTTTTTAATTATTATTATTCTAACGACAAATTCAAATATGTGACTGTTATTGATGAATGTTAATGTTAGCAAGTTCCCAATTATTCAAGGACACAACAAATGCAATCAAACTGTGCAGCTGTCCAAAGAGCAAGTAACAAACCAGCAAAGTTGGATAATTAAATGCCAACATATTTAATCAGAAAGGATGCCCCCTGCACAGAAAAGAGGACTATGCCTTTCACTTATATTTTTTGCTTGTTTGTCCAATAATGTTCAGTACAAAGCATGCAGTTAGGTTAGCAAACCAGCACTTCCCAGATAGCGCCACATGTTGAGTTACTCCACATTCATTGTGTGTCTGTGCGTACCTGCAGGTTGTTGTAGTGTCTCTGGCTGCTACAGTGGAGCTCCTTGGCTGACTTCTCATTCAGGTAGAAAACGCAGCAGAGATTACAGAAATATCCAGATTTAGGAACAACAAACTCCTGACCTGAAGAGAAACAGAAACACAATATAAAACGGAGCAAAAAGCATTTTCAAGGAATCATTATTAAATGAAATCACATGTTTTTCTCACCAAGTGGGTTGTTGTGGCCGATGGGTGGAAGTTTGACATGAGCAGTAACATGAGGAGACTGAGAACGAGCTCTCTTTGCTTCAAGTCCGACAAGCTCCTTTTTCTCTTGAGACACAGCTGGACAAAAGAATGAATGTTAAATCTTGAGCTGCAATGATTAATCAGGTAGGCAGAGTAACACACACCCCTGTCATCTTGTTTGCGTTTTGAAGATCTTGATGTCTTCAGAGCTTCATCTTCATCAGCCCTCTCCTTTTCATCACCAACCGCTTCAACTAAAGTCACCAAAGTCTAAAAAGAGAGACAAGAAACTGTAAGCATCAGCATCTTTTTACGTGGATTACGCTTTAATCAATAATGCATTGAGCAGTTTCACCTCTGTGATGAAGGAGTCCACTGATTGGTCCTCTCTGCTGGGTGGGTGGGCCTCCTGCGTGCTGTGCTCATCCTTTCCCTCCTCTTTCTCTTCTACGACTCCATCCAGAGCAGTGTTCATCTGCAGCTCTGTGATCTCATCACTATGACGAGTCACTCTGTCATCTCCTCCCATCTCTGTGCTTCCCTCCTCTCCTCTCCCTCCACTCCTGATTCTCTTTTCCTTGTTGTCAGACTCAGACTCAGTAGTTGTTGGCTGATCTTCCACTGAATCGATGACCAGACTTGTGGCTGAGAGCGTCGGACTGGAAACCCCGGGAAAGCTGGTTCCATCAGCAGAAGTAGCTGTTGTTGACGTTTCCTCCCTCTTTTCTTTGGCTTTTCCTGCATCTTCAATTGCCCCCCCGATCTCAGTTCCTGGTTTCTGACAGTCTCCTTCCTTTGTGAACTCACTTGTGGAAGTGGAACTTGGTCCTGATTCACAACCAGTGGATCCAGCAGGGAGACTTGTTTGCAGCGGATTCTGAAGCCCTTCAGGAACTTTAGAAGGAGTTTGGGTCGGGGGCTTGGCTTTGGGAAGAACCTGTCCTGTGTCCTGTTCCAGGTGGATTTTGGTCTCCCTGGAGTCTTCAAGTCGCTGTTTTAGGCTCTTCAGTCTGAAGTCAACACACACATGGGTTGGGATGGGTTTTTAGATTTCAAAATAACACAGTTTTTTCTTCTTTCAAATCAAACTGTAACAGTGATAAACATTTTTAACCAACACTCTGGCGTTTGGAAATATAGTTGAAGTAAAATTAAATTCTAAATGTGTACTCACGGCTCCAAATGTGGAACTTTAGTCCTGTGAAGAGAGGAAGAATGAAATGGTCAGTCATGATGTGAGAACAGGGGATCCAAAAATAACAACGTGTTTATCCATAGTAAGAAAACACACACCCTCTTAAGTTTCTGAATACAAAGTGCGATGTGTCGAACTTCTCCACCACGTTTGTTACACCACTGGAGTCAGCCATCTCAACACATATCTAAGGAAGAAAACAGCAACAAGTCATGAGGATCATCTACATTCAAGAAAAACTGTGTCACAACAATCTGTCCACACCAAAATGTGAAGAGTGAAAGTTTTGTTGTGTTATTTTCGTACCCGGTTGGCAAGTGGCAGGAAGTTGGCGTAAGGAGCGATGGATGACACCGCCTCCATGACCTCCTGGATGAGATCCACCTTTGTCTCAGAGATCTCCACACAGAGCAGCCGCTCCTCCAGAGAGTCCAGATCCGGAGTACACTGAAGGAAAAGACAACAATCAGCTGATGCTGAGAAGCAATGAAATGAAAAGCTATCCTTTTTTTCCTCATTTGGAAATTACTGATAAACGACTTACAGCGTTGCTCCATTTCATCAGAGTTTTATACATCAACTCCTGCAAAAAAGACAAGTCACAAACAACAACGCTGTTACGTCAAGGAATCGGATCAGTGTGAGATTAACTGGGCAGACTTCAGGATGGAGAACCAAGAATATCGTGGATCAGCTGAGTGTCCGTACCTCACTGGGTTCAGGAGCCATGTGTTCCAAGACAAAATGGACATTCAGCAAGGAGCCTCTGACAGAAACCGGATTTTTTATGTGATCTCGGACAAAATTCGAGCACGACGTCCAGTCGCTGAAATAAACAAAAGCCTGGAGAACAGAGGAAGAATGTTATGACAGATATGACTCAAACAAAAAGTTTCATGTAGTTACACTAAACAGCATCTTCTCCTCACCCTCCTCTGCAGTGTCAGGACTATGATGTTGTAGTACAGGGAGTGAAGAGTTTGTTTGGGGAAGTACGGCCACACCAGCTTAGCAAAGTCCTCGTGTTTGTAGTTTCCCTCTGGCAAACCGGTGAACATGACTGTGGGGAATATAGTTCCCTGACGGTTGACCCTCTACGAGAAATGTTTCATTACAGAGCAAGAAAGAAGGATGACAGAAACAAATGCAATTTTAGGGCTTTGAACACACTGAAGTGCAAACGCATGCAACTCAAAAAGGGCAAAACCTGGTTTAAATCTTAATTTTATCCAGTCCATATTTCTTAGGAATATGTTTTTGACAAATACCACTGAAACAAAAATAATGGAATTACCGTGATGTCATAATTTCCCCTGACTGTCAGATGATCTAGTGGAGTGAAAATAGGAAAAAGTCAGTTTCCTTAGTAAAACGCCAACATGGTTCATTTTATCTCCAGCTGATTTCCTACCTGGGATGATGAACCACGGGGACATGGTGGGAAACAAAAAGGGGCTACTGGCCAACGTGACCCAAAATGGTGAAACGCTGCCACGTGGCACCCCAAACTTTGTTGCTGGGATAGTTGGCCCGGCTGCAACATCTGGGATAGCGTTCGCTGCAAGTCTTGGTGCTGTGAGAAAAAAAACAAACAAACAGGTCGAGTGATTTATTTGAATATATCTGAAGCGCGACCACAGCTTTCATTTTTGACACAAGACTCACGTAGGGCTTTACAGCCGCTGTGTGGGACTTTCAGCCTGCAGACTTTGTGAGCAGGGGCCTGTTTCAGGAGGCTGTACCAAACTCCGAGCCGATCGGCGTCACGATTGGACTCAAATTCTACAAACACCTGGAACACACACAGGACAGGTAAGACAACCAGGAAGTCTGATGAACACGTGAACTTGTGCATTTAGGTTCTTACCTTGTTGAGCAGAGGCATGAAGTTTCTGACAGATCCGATTTTATTCAAAGATTCCCTGAGCTCTTTAGCCTCGCTTGGTGAGATGTTCTTGATGTAGATTATACTTCCTCCATCATCAAGCACCGGCTGATTTAACAAGTGAACATTCAAAGCAACAATTCAACTAGTAGACTTAAAATTAAGATTGGAAAATAGAGGTGTGTAATACTTACAGACTTCATCTTCTTCATTATAAATTCATAAAACCCAAACTAAAACAAAGAGATGAGAGCAGGCAGAATGAAATTTACTGGACATCTTTGAAACTGCCAATAACAGGTAGCTCTGTCATATTCAGACTTACTGGTGATGTTGTCATGACGCTGTCCATTATGTCAAAGCCCAGTATACACCCTTTCAAAGAAATGCATTTTGTCTGACTGTAGCACATAAGCTTCTGTGCCTGGTGCAGTGATGGCATAATAGCAATGGCCTTAGAAAAACAAGAGATTATTATTAGAGACTCATTATTAAATTATATTTGTAATTACAATATCAGTGAGGAGTCTTTAGTTTACATCATTTATTTAGTATCGATAATTGCGTAGAGATGCGATGTGAAGTTAAGAGTTTGGTGTGTTCTTACAACAGAAATGATCGTGATTAAGTAAACAGAGTGTGGTGTCTTACCATTCGAGCCTGAGGAATAACGTAGGTGTTGGAACTGTTATGTTTAAATCCAAATGGAACAAGCAGGTTGGCGAGGTCTTTCTCTGTGTAGCAGCCATCATAATACTCTGGCAAATGACTTATGAGCAGCTGCTTCGTGCCAACAAACAAAAACTGGAGAAGTGAAGAAACACAAGAGTGAAAGATAAATTGGTTTGGGCCTAAACATTTAAATCAAATTTCAGTTAAATATGAATGGACCAAATCAGACTACATTTTTCAAAGACCTGCTGATACCCTGTATAATATAATATTCACAACAAACATTCCAGGTAATTTTAGTGCATATTATGGTTTCATCAACTAAGATTATGACCAAACTTACTTTATGTGTGAGGCAGGCAGGCCTTTTGAAACATTCTGCAATCAAGAGAACAAAGTAGGTGTTTAAAAGAAGACGAATATTTGAATATTTGAATAAAGACTAGATGAAGACAGGATGTCAACATTTTGGTAATGTCTGTAGTGAGACAGCCTTTTCTTTGAATCCTTACTGAATTTGTTTTTGTGCAGGTGCTTTTCTACCATCTCTCCAACGGTGAGAGCGGGAACTGGGGCTGAGCAAGATGCGGTTGCTGAAGGCTGCTGCTCTGTCTCTGTTGTAGCTGAAGATGTGGTTGCTGAAGGCTGCTGCTCTGTCTCTGTTGTAGCTGAAGATGTGGTTGCTGAAGGCTGCTGCTCTGTCTCTGCTGTAGCTGAAGATGTGGTTGCTGAAGGCTGCTGCTCTGTCTCTGCTGTAGCTGAAGATGTGGTTGCTGAAGGCTGCTGCTCTGTCTCTGCTGTAGCTGAAGATGTGGTTGCTGAAGGCTGCTGCTCTGTCTCTGCTGTAGCTGAAGATGTGGTTGCTGAAGGCTGCTGCTCTGTCTCTGCTGTAGCTGAAGATGTGGTTGCTGAAGGCTGCTGCTCTGTCTCTGCTGTAGCTGAAGATGTGGTTGCTGAAGGCTGCTGCTCTGTCTCTGCTGTAGCTGAAGATGCGGTTGCGGCTGGCACCTCACTCCGTTCTGCAGCTGAGATAGATGGAGATGCTTCCTGTGACGTCTCTCTCTCTGCTTTTGGTGGGGAAGCTGGGGAGGGTGAGGTTGACACCAGCTGCTGCTTGCTCACTATTACAGCTGAAGATGTGGTTGCTGAAGGCTGCTGCTCTGTCTCTGTTGTAGCTGAAGATGTGGTCACTGCTGGTTGCGGCTCCGTCTTGGCTACAGCTGAAGAGGATGAGGTTGTTACCTGTTGCTGCGTGCTCGCTGCTAAACCTGAAAAAGTTTCTTTTTTTATTTCTAGCTGTGTCTTTTTAACCGATGCAGCTGAGGAGGTTGCGGTTGCAGCTGTAGAAAACAAACCCGATTGCTGTTTGTCTACAGCTAAACTTCTTAAAGTGGAAGGTTCCTGTGGAGATGTATCCGGTTTGGTCTCATCTGAACAGGCTGGTGGTTGAATCTCACTGGACTTTTCTGGCACAATCTCTGAATTTGGTAGCTTTTCAGCACAATTTTCAACTTCCATGGGCTCTGATGGTTCAACTCCTGCTTCCCCACATGCCAAAGGCTCAGCATCTGTGGCCTCTTTCCCCACAGCATCCTGTTTGGAAAAGTCTAGCTGGTGCTGGAGTTCAATGGGCATGTCTTCCTTTTCCTGCTTCACTACAGTTTCATGAAACTTTGCCTCCCATTCTTCAGATTTGGAAGTCTCAACATCGGGGTGATTTTCTGAAGCTGTAAACTTGGATGATGCATTGATGACTTTTGCAGCTTTTTCTGCCAGCTTTTCTTGTGTTCTCAGTGTAGGCAATCTGTCCTGCAGTGTCTCAGGTTTTTGGACAGTTGAGCTTCTTTCCACTTTGGACACAAACACATTTGCTTCATGCTTCAAATTTGCTGTCTTCTTTTTTCCTTTGCTAACCAAATCCTTTGGATTTGTGACTTTTGCTGTAGCTTTACCATTTTTAACTTCGTCTGTTACAACTTTTTTGGCCTCAATGCATAATGACAAAGGTTTTTCTGTCAATTTAATCAACGTTTTCTGAGATTCAGGTAGTGGATCCTTTGTGGAGGTACTGGTGGTTGTGGGTTTAGATTTGGAGCCAGTGGAAACGGACTGTTTTCTGAGAACAAAGGAGAGTGTAAGTGGTTGTCAAGAAGCACGAAAATTGAGTTTGAACAAGTAAAACTAAAACCATGAGCCTCAATGATTGTCAAAGAGATCTCAGTGAAGGATATCTTACTTCTGATTTGTTTGCTTCATAGAAACAGGATCCTGCAAGCAAACCAAATATTTGATATTTTATTTTATATTAATTATGAACATAGATAATAAAATGTGAATACACACACAGTATGCATGACAAGTATTTGGATGTTTAGGCTTTCAGATTAGTTTGGATGTAAATATAGAACTGGTCATTGACAACAGCTAATTTAGTTGTCTGTCAAATGGATAAACTCATATGAAGTCTTAGCTTGTTGCCAAACTACCACATTACCAACCTTGGTTTTTGTAAGCACACTTTGCTTGCTCTTTTTCTGAGTGGATGTCGTCTCGCTCTCCCTCTTCTTTGTTGCTGAAGAAGAAGAAGGGGCAGCAGAGGATGACGTCTTTCTCCCACCAGAGGAGGGAGCTGAGGAGCATTTATCTCCTTTGTGCATCAACGATGATGATGATGATGACGAGGAAGAAACTATCCTGGTGTGCTCAGCCAAAAAGGTAGGCACTAGAGCTTTGATTGTCGCCTCCAGGTCACACTCTGCAGGCAAAGACTTGATCACTAGAGGGACAAAGGCAAAAAAAACTATGTCAGACAAAAGTACAGAGTTTTGGATTTCTCATTGGCCTGTTTATTAAGACGAAATGCAAAAATTGCATACAATACAGAATTCCAATAGACATTTAATTTAAAATTAAAAAAGAGCGCAGATGGGGGCCACTAACCATTTAAATTTTTAAGTGGGTCATTAGTTGGAAAAGTTTGAGGACCACAGCTTAAGAAGAAATTTTTTAAAAACCTGTGGTGCAGAATTTTTTGCAATTCATCTCAAACCTGGATTTTGCAGTATTCTCTTCACCAGTCTCTCTGCACTGCTCAACCGTTGAGGGGTTGAGCTCTCTGTGGACGATCGTCTTTTAGAACTCCTTGGAGATGGTTGATGCCTGTGACCCCTTTTTGGTGACCTTCTTTCATGGCTCCTTCTTGGAGACGGTCGTCTCTCATCACTCCTCCTTACTGATCGTCTTTCAGGGCTCCTTCTTGGAGATGGTAGTCTCTCGTCAACCCATCTTGGTGATGGTTTTTCGTGGCTCCTTGGAGATGACCACCTCTCTTCACTTGGGGAGACCCACCTCTTTCGCTTTCTCGGCGAGGATTGCCTCTCAGAACTCCTGGAGCGTGAGCGATAACGGGAGGAGTTAGGATCTTCATACCTTGGAGACCAAGAATGAGACCTGGAACTGAAAAAAAAAAGAAAAAAATCATTAATGTAATTAAATATTCTTTAAGTGAAATTCTCATCAATGCTGATGAAGATGTTTATACTAATATTCACAGATAACCCAGACTACTGCTGATGTCAGAATTGCCTCACAGACCGATTATTGTGTCTTGAGCTGTGCGGTGATTGCGATCGGCTATGTTTATCTCTTCTTTCATGTTGCCTGGTGGGACTCGACGAGCGGGAACATGAGGAGCTTCCATGCCTTGTTTTCTGGTGACACGGTTGACAGATCTCGGCAGTAGTTGAAGATGAAGGTTTAACATTTTTCCCTGCGGAACTGAAGAGACAGTTGAACAGTAACCTCAGGTAAATGGTAGGCCAAAACAAGAGGCCTGGTTAGTAGGTCGTGTGAAGACCAAATGATTTACCTTGGTTCCAATATTATCTCACCACCCCACTCTGGGTATCTGTAGAAAACAAAATAACAGTAAAGAGGTGCAATTTTGTGGAATTTAGGTGACACTTCCAAAGTAAAATGATACCAACACATTGTTTGGATTTTACAGACTATTACTATAGATAAGCTGCAGAAGCAACACCAAGGTACAAGCTCAGAGAGAAACAATCCTGACTCTGCTCTTTTTCTGTCCAACACTTTGTCAAAAGGTCATCAAACCTTTCTCTATCAAGCAAAAGCTAATTGATCGAGAACCTCGAAGTGAAGAATCATAATAAAGAAAGAGACTGACTGTGCCCGCAGAACTGTGCATCTCTCAAGGTGAAGACTGCTATTTTGGTGGGTGATCCAGTCCTTGTAAGTAGAGAAACAATAAGGGAACAGTTTTAAACAACCTTTACAAAGGTCAGAAATGTAATGCCCAGTTTATTTTACCAAAATTTTAGACATTGACACCAACAAACCAAGACCTCCTTTACTGAAAGAAGACAGTTTTCCACTCACCTTCATAAAAGTGCACTCTTCGTGACACAGAGAACAGGTATGTGGAAACACTCTCGGCATGGCTGCTGCATAGTCTTGGGTTGTGGCCGGCGCTGGCAGACCCTTGAAGACTTTCTGTGGTGGACACTGACTGTTGGAAGGTGTCACAGGGTTTGGGACTGACTGAGGTGGAGCTGGAGGAATAACCATGGGGTGACCATTAGGCAATAGTGAATTTTGCTTAGTTTGTAAGGCATCTGTGTTGCTGAGGATGAGAGATGCAGAAGGAACTCGTTGCACAGGCCAGAGAGCTTGTCCTTTCTGTGGAACTGAAAGCTTCTGTGATTCTTGTTCCCGTTGCTGCTTCTTCGTTTTCTGGTCAACTGCTAACTGTTCAACTTTACTTTTACTCAGATTTTTCGTTCCACGTGCTTTACTGGTGCTAATAAGCACAAGACCAGGTCTGGCAGGATGCACTCCGTGGTGCATGGGGTTGGATGGTGTGGTTTTAGATGCTGACTGGGGATTTTCTGTTGGTTCTTTCAAAGGAAGGACTTTGGAGGCTTCAGACTTGAAGGGTCTTATGTCTGTGTCTTTCTTCGGTAGAGATAGAGAGCTGAGGATCGATCTGGAAGTCTGGTTTGGTTGGCTCTGCATTCGTTCAGCTGGATCATTGCTCGGGGAAGCTACAGAACTCAGCTTTGAACTGTACGAAGAGTTGGTGAGAGAGCTCCCCTGAACCCGTGAAGAACCAGCTGATGATATTTCCTCCTGGCTCAGAACTGCCCCGGCTGAACTATTCAACATGTCCCTTTCCGTCACAGACCTGGTGGGCTGGGGTTCAGGGTAGGGTTTGGACTGAACTGCACTTGTAGCTCTTTGAGCCTTCTGGATGCGGATTTGGCGTAAGATGAATGGCAGGCTGGCAGGGGTGATCTGGTCTTCAGGGTAGGAAATCAGATATTCCAAATCCTCTCTTTCAAGTCCAAAGTGTGAGAGGATATTAGCGGCTGACTCTGAAGTGTACCTTGGGCGGCTTGACTCAGTCACAGCTGCAGACTTGTCGGGCACTGCCTGGTCATAGTCACCCAACCCTGGAACAGACTGCATATCACCTCCTCTTTGATTGGAGACATTTAATCTACCATCCCCACTTCCTCCATAACTAGATGAAGTTGGTGATGGGCATAATTTAAAATAATCATTAAAAGTTGATGTTGTGTAGCTTGGCAAACAGTCCAAAGATGTACTGCCACCTTCGACTCTCTGTCCTAGAGAGGCAGAAGTAGAGGACATCGGCATCCTATAAGAGGAGAGTGTGCCCTGTCCAGTGGGCTGATGTTTCTGATTGCCAAGCGTTGCCACCTTCTCTCTGGATTTGTTAATGTCAGCAGATTCCTCTATGTCCTCTTTTGTGTCACTAATTTGTTCAGCCCTGAAGCTCCCAGAGTGAGCCAAGACTGAAGGGGTCAATGCCCCAGAGTTCGGAGGAGCTACAGATGCGCTGAGGCTAGATCCAAGTCCAAGGTTATGTTGTGCTTGGGAGGAGCTTTGGTTCCCAGGGACAAAAGGGTTGTAAAGGGGTAGAGACATGGTGTTTGCTATCTTCAGAAGGTTGAGGAGATGAATGGCTGCAGCAGTTGGGGAGGGAGCTGTCCGCAGGATTGCTGCTTGGCTTCCAACAGTGAGAGCATTGTTTATCTGCGTTAATGCTAGCTGTGCTTTCAGCTGAGCCAGCCGCAAGGATGCAGCCTGTTGTCCAATCAGGAGCGAGCTCCCTGGGAGTCCTCCAAATAGGGGGCTTGTTAGAGACCCAGGAACAGGGGAAGGGATGCCACACTCCAAAGGCAAAGCAAAGCTAAAAAGTTTAGAAAAACAGAGAGAGAAGTTAATGAATGGGACTAAATTCAGCTTCTTGGTTGGAAACCATCCATCATATGTAAGGTATTCTGGACGTCGGTGGTTCCATCTATATTTGTCACTTCCTTTTCTTCACTCACAAGAAATAAGAAAGAAAGCAGAGATAAAGAAAGACAACACAATCATAGCAGTGGAAAACCATTCACAACTGGGTGGTTTTCTACATTGCCAAATTTAGCAATGTCAGAACTTAAACTTGACTGAAGCAGATATGCAAATGATGCAATGATTTTGTCGGAAGAGTCTTTTGCATCCTCAAAAGACTCTTTATTCAAAGTACAGCAAGTATTTTGCAGCTGAGCAGCTCAGACCCTGGGGTCTAAAAACACATTAAATCTCTAAATCTCTCAAACCGCTTACTTATATATCCGTGGGGTCCCTCCTTTCTTAGTTTGGGGGCCCCTCCCTCATTTCAAGAGACCAGAACCCATTCTTTTTTTAGACATCATCCTGAGCATACTTCCCAGCATTAGAATTGTCCTATCTTGTCCCACCAGTTTTCTGTTGTTGGTCTGCCACCATTAGACTGGCCCTTCCACTGAACTTAGGTCTCTTTTTTACCTGTGGCAGATTCCTATAGTTTCTGAATTTTTTCAAATAGCAGTTTCACTTCTTCTCAATGTTTTCCATTTCTCTGTTTTGCATCATGTATGTCGGCGCTCTTAACCACCTTTTGCCAAACCTTTCTTACTTTCCATCATATTTCACCTCTACATGTTATGACAGTGGGGTTAGGCTGGCCCTCATTCACCCACATTCTTCCTTCTTGCCTCTGGTACAGGATTGTGACTGTTGGTGTTTTCCCAGGATTCTTACTGCTCTCCAGTGTTTGACATAGTATTCAAATTCAATGATACATGATGGACATGGGAGGACTGGAAGACCTCGTTGGACACCACTGCCTGACCTCTCCTGGCCCACGACCAGGCAGCACAACAAAATCCCCCTGAGACAAAACACGAATGAAAGTGTAGTCAGCTTTCAGCCATTATCAGGAGTAACCTTGGCTCCACATTGTTTCACTGCTCTTCTCATGAAGGAATGTGGAGGACTGGAGCTCACTTCAGATAAATCCCCCTCAGAAAGGAAGCGTGAGTAAGCTTTAAATCACTTCTGAAACTTTATCTGACTTTACCCCTTCAAAAACCACCACACAGATTGGGCTCAGCTGTTTTCTGCACCAACAGGAAGTCACACATTTCCTGTCTATTGACACCTACAGAGCCTGGAAACAGTAAGAACAGTAACACAACTCAGTCTTTATGTCAAAAACACAATGGCACATGTAAAATCAGCTCCTGATTCATTTCGACTCTCTGTGCCTTTCATATATTTTATATTTTATATATTAATATGACATAATATTAACAACAATATTGATATTGACGAGCATGCGCGAGCTCCTCAAAGTTTGTGTGCCAAAATTGATGAAAAAAATTAAATCCCGTTAAAGTTCGGTAACTCACCTGCCGTTAACCGGTCAGCTGCCATCTTCCGCCCAACTGTTAGTGGGGAAGGTTTAGGCTTCCGGTTTGGTTTCAGAGTAAGAGTACGGAATTTCAGAATAAAAGCGTCAACTTTAAAAAGGAAACGAGTCAAATTTTGGTGTTAAGTGTTAAAAAAAAACTCTTATCCACAAATTTATTAGTATTAATAATAATAATTAACAACAATAATAAATAATAGCTAAGGAGATAATTTGTGTAATTTCTCTGCTTGTTTTAATTCATTTGTTGCCACACAGTGGCACTCTTCTCACACCAACACAGTCCAGAACTTACAATTTTTTTCCCACATAAACAAATGAAACACTGCAATAAAAGATGTAATTGTGTTAATGTTAAATGTAATTTGCATCCATTGATAAGCAAATAAAAAGAGGATATATCAGAATCAGCAATCCGTTATTGATCCTCAGAGGAAGTGCGGTGTGTTACAGGTGCTCCAGAAAAGAATTCAAAATACATGTCTATACTATAGTGTAGATAGAAAGTAAAAATAAAAAATAAAATATATGAAATGTAGATATGCAGTAAAGACTAAGTGGCAAAATCTAAATAGAAATAGTGCAGTTTATATAGATATGACTACAGATGATGCAGCGATTTAAAAACTTAAAAATCACAGTCATTTGATATGTTGTTATCATTAAAATATCAGAAGGCAGCATACAGGAGGTTTCTCTGTTTACAGAAATATTAAGATTTAAGAAAAATGTGTATTGGTTTTGTTTGAGAAAGCAAAAAACAGTCCTTTTACACACAATAGATATAAATAATGTGACGTTTTATTCGTATTCATCTGGGATTTCAGTAATCCGCTCAGTGAAGCATGAACCTCTTTTCTGATTTATGCATTCATTTATTCGATATAGAGTTACATGAGCCCCAAAAAGAAGGCGATAAACCCGCTTCCTGCTAATAAAAACATTTATTGAGTTAGGAGTTGTGTGGCAGCAGGACAACACCAGCAGATGCAGATGACACTCAGAGCCTGAGGTGTTTGATAAGGAACGGCTGCTGACTCTGCAGATTGTTGAATCAACAGTTTATTGAACAGTGATGATGAATATTTTCATTAAAGGATCATTCTCTGATGGGTATTGTAGCAAATTACTAATATATCCCCTTTATCCCCTCCCCCGGACCACAGGGCTTAACACCTGACCACAGCACAACAGCTGACTGGCACCACCGCCTGAGTGTGTGTTTCTGTTTGTGTGCATGTCGGAGTGTGTGTCTGTGTGTGTCTGAAAGGGGAGGTAGAGCCAAAAGAAGTTCGGTTTTATTTTCGGCTGTCATCGCTATCCTGACGGAGGCCTGGTCTCATGGCGGTGACCTCACCGTGGTGTGCACACACGGAAACACACACACACATATGTGGCATATGTGGAGTGTTCAGACATAAAGGGGACACATTTGTTTGGTTTGTTAACTTGACTTTAACTTCCAAAATTCAGTGCAATCTCCAGTTATCTTTGGCCACCTCGGATTTCTGTCGCTGGTGTTATTTTAGCTGTGGCCAATGTTGTCGAGTCATAACTCTGCTCTGCCAGTTTGACTCAAATTACTGAAAGTCAAGTTCAAGTCCAAGTCCAAGTTCTTTATATCTGTATCTGGATTAGACTTTATGCTTCCTTAAGAAGGAAGCTACTCTGAGGCCACAGCGCACCGGCCATATGTGAAAAACAACAAGAATCTGTGAGGCAACAGAAACTCTGCGAGCAGCAGCTACTGTGGTTTGTGATCCCGTTACAGCGGCTGTCATCATTCACTCTTTTCCTCCTTCCCAACAGCACGCAGGCAAGCAGAGATGGAGCCGCATCAGCTTGTTGTAGATGTTCAACCAAAACCCCCTTTGGCAGGATGTGACTGTCTGCTAAAGAGCAGGATGACGAGGGCTCTGCATTCCTCAGAATCTCAAAGTAATTAAAGTAATTAAAGTTTCAGGACTCAATAATCAGTTCTCAACAGACAGACAGATTCAGCTTTTATTGCTCAGAATTCTAATTAAAGTTATATTTTACGCCGTAGGAAGCTGAGGTGACGTTAATCTGAAGGTTGGAGGATTAGTGGCCGCTGATGGAAGGACCTCAGATTTGTCATCGAGGGGTAAAAACCTGAATTATCACCCCTTTTAGCTGCCATCGCTCACTCAACACACCCCCCCCCTCGATGTTTTGACAGGCACTTCCCAGGTCATGTGACCCGGGTGCGTGGTTACCACAGAGGGTCATGGGGGGGTCCCAGTGTCCTCCCCGACACGCCCAGCAACACAGCACACCCTGCTGACACATGCTCTTCATTCTCCGGCTGTTTGCTGCACTGTGATACGTCTGATGGATGGTTTGAAGGAGGACACGAGGAGGCTGATACGGTTTAAATTACTTCTTCATGAGCATCTGTTTTATTTTGTTTCAGGGGCGTTTCAGTCAGTAAATTTACATTGAAGTTATAAATTTGTCAATTTCGTGCACTAAATTTGTCTTTGGGAAGCTGTAATGTAAACAAAATCTACTGAAGTTGAAACTGGAGTTGAAATCCTAAAAAAGGAAACAGACGAGATAGTAATATGTTACACATGTCTGAATCTGCCCCCCTGAGGGGCAGCTAATACAGGCTCTAATAAACATTGATGAAAATAAATCAGCACCGGCTCAAACCGAGAGCTGCCTTCACTGACAGGGTTTGGACATCTGCTGTGTGTCTGTGTGTGGAAATGACACGCAAATTTGCCCTTGAGCTTTGTGTGCTGAGATGTAATAAAATATTTATAGGTGACATATTTAAATTTTATGTATGCTGTATCTGCACATACTGAACGTTATTCATTTTTATAGATGGACTCAAATTTAGAGTCACGTCTCTGTAAACAGCTAATGACTGTGGAGGTGGATTTTGTCGGTCCAGTCTGAGCTGCTGTCCATACAGACAATAAAAGTTCTCTTCCCGAACTTTGTGATGCCCACCTGGGCCCACCATCCATCCTCACATGGTTCAGTTTCTCTGAGCGTTTAAGCTTAAAATCTACTGTATCTCTATTGGATGGCTGGAAAACATAGTCGTCTCCTTTCAAATGCCACAAGTGTGAGATTTGAGACCGGCAGATGAAATTTTTCCTCTCTGACCTCACAGGAAGGTTGAAAATGATAGCCACACCACATCGTGTAGATCGGTGTGAGTACAAATGTGCGTCCAGTTCGAGTTACATCATCACACCGAAGATTCACGTAGAGTTTTCATCACCATGGAGGCATGTGACCGAGCCGGCTTCAAGACTGCTGCTATTTTAGTAGACTGGATGAACATGGCTGCAGTCAAAGAAAGAAATACAGAAATACGAGGGATGATCTTATTTATAGGAAACTGGTGAAACTTAACATGGACTCAATTCTCGGATGATGATATTAGATGTTACCAAATCTGGGCTTTCCTTTTTAGAAGATTCCTGGAAGTAAACATGAACATAACTGAATATAAAGATGTACATAAAAATATAAACCTCTAAATTATAACTTCTGATGATTCCATCTTGGCCAACAGAAACTCAGCCTTTACTCCTTCTTCATTTTTCTGTCCCACTCCCAGTTGATCGGTCCTGTCCTGACGTCCCGTCACAGTTATCACAGTTAATAAGCTGACTCTGATTCAGATGGCTGGACTGGCTGCACAAATGGATGAACTAATGGAGCTCAACACAAAGTGACTTTACTGTCAGCTAAAATTCTGAGGAGACTCAGGAGACTCTAAGTCCACCTGAATCTGATGCTTTGTTATTGTTCTATTTCTGCTCTGCAACAATAAAAATTAGCCATAAAATGCTTCTTTCTTTGCTCACAAGACAAGACAAGAACAACTGAGGGTTTTATTTCCCAAAAGCCTCTAAAAACCACAATGATCCCAAAACCTGTCGAAGAAATCCACTAAAATGATTGTACAAAATCCATAAGAGGCCATGATGTACTCTCCAAATGACATTTAACACAAAAGCACATCCACTGACTTCAACTGCTGCTCAAGGGAAAGACAAAGAATCAGCACAATGATTGAGAATCATCTTTTGGAGACTGTGAAGGCCAAAAGTCTAAATTCCAGATAATAGTTATTGATATGTTTCATTCTGGGCCCAATCTTTGGACAGACTGACCGATGAACTGCTCACATCCAGCCATCAGCTGACTGTTATTGTCTCCATGTTGTTTTTCTGTTGATGAACCAAACAGACAAACAGCCAGCCGACCCCGAAGCAGATGGCGACATCACAGGGGGTCTGAGGTGTGCTGCTAAACTTAAAGCATGGAAACCAGTAAAACCGGAGGAAGATCGCCCGGAACGCCGTGTTAAAGTGTTAACGGTCAACAGGTGCTGAAGACATCAGATCGGGACACTCATGAACACGGGTGTGAACTTAAAGAGCGTGCATTCATTCTGGAAGAAGAGACGAGTGAAAAAGGGAAACTTCAGGCCTTTGAAAAATCCATCTGAGTCACAGTGACAGCCGCTCAGTGCCAGAGACCAGAACGTTGGTGCACCTATTTTCTGCCGCCACCTAAAAACAACCATTGACTCGTCTTCTCCATCTATTTCAGACCCTCGGCTGGAGGAAATGTACTTTCATCAGAAAAAGTGGAGTGTTTCAAACCTGATGATAAAAAACATTTTCTTTACACTCTCTCATCCCAGAATGAGAGCCCCATAATGGCCGCCAGGCACGAGGCAGCCAACACACCCACAGAGATAAACACCTCCCCGGCGTCGCAGCTGTTTGGACATAACTATTAAAAGCTTTTTTCAGTGATTAATAGTTTACAATCACATGACCTCTCCGTTCCCACCGCGCTCTGGTCTGCTCTGAATCTGGAAAACAAATTACTGATGCCGACCTGAAAGGACTGTGACATGATTTTCCAACTTTAGTGACGGAAGGGAGGATTGCTGCAGTCGAGGGTGAATGTGTGGAAATGGTGATCGAAACGTGAAGAAAGTGAATGAAATGACAGCTGACGATTAAAAACAAATCCACTGTGGTTTGACCTCCGAGACAATGAAGACTAAAGGTTAAACAAACAGCAGCTGCCGCGGTGACAGTGAAGGCATCGCAGGATGCTGAAGCTAGTTGGCTCATCGTGAATTTGTTGGATTCATGACGAGGATTTGTGTGGAAACATTTCAAATGACTTCCTGATTGTCAAGAAATGACAAAACAACAAGACAGCAACAGTTAGCGCGAAGAAAACGTTGGTTTTGTTGAATGTTTGAAGCCCAGCATGACTCCACTGTCGACCACCATGTGAAGAGCTGCTGTGGTTTTATTTAGACCTGCTCCGCTCTTGGACATCCACCTTTCCTGGTTTGGATCGCAGATACCTGCAGCGTATCTCCGGAAACTCGATTCCTGCTGAGCAGCACATGAGGTGGCGCTTTGTGTGTGCAGTATGTGTGATATACACAGCTGAAGAAAACTGTTATACCCTCAGACGCCAACATATAGATCCACAGCTCTCTCACATACAGTTGTCCTCCTTTTTTAGCCTTCGGGTCAGCGGGGGTACCCGGGTTAATACTCGGGGGGCTATTTCACATGTGCTAATTGCCCCATAGGCAGCTCTGATCATGCAGGAATGCAGCTGCTGCAGATTGAAATCACCATTCTTTCTACCACATTCCTACCATGAAAATGTTTCTGTTGATCTTGCTGGTGCTAATGGACATTTAATGAAATGTGTGTGATGATAATTTGTTTCAGAGGCAGGAAAATGATTGGGCAGCTTAGAGAGGACACACTGAAGCTGTTTCAACACGACGAGAAACTTAATTTATGTTTTACCTGATTTTAGGACACAGAACTTCTGTTCCTGCTCTGTAGGTTGAATTTTAGCCACCAAATATTTATGAACCTCCTGTTCCAACAGCCGTGGGTGCATCATTCTCGTGCTCACCTGCGTGTGCGCTCGTTAACGCTGACGTTGTTTGGAAAATGTTTGTTGCCTTCACCTGCAGACGAGTTGCAGGTTCTGCTTTTGGAGCCAGCTGAGCCTCGTCGCTGAAACCTTCGGGCCTTTTTCTCCTCCAACATGGCTGCACATGCACACAGTCACAGCTACTTCTGAGTGAGTCCTGTTTTTCCTAAGCGTCCAAACTCAAAGGCAAATCAGGAAATGTTTGGTATTTAAACGAAGACGTTTCCTTTAGCCAAAAGTAAATCCAGAAGAGTTCCCACGATCTACAAAAATGTTTGAAAAAGAAGGCACAAACTGATAATAAAAGATAATTTCACAACCAGATCAAAAATCCAAAACACAGAACGGAAACAGGAACGTTCCCCGGCTGTCTCAGTCCTTTCCGTGTTCCTGTGTTCAGGAATTTCTTCCTCAACTCGAACATTTCAGATTTCTGAGGGCTCAAGAGATTAGTGGATCAGTGAGATCTGAACCACAAGAGACTGAAAGCAAATGAGGAGGAACGCCGCACTGCTCTTCCCCCTGAGGCAACAGCTGGAGAGGGAGAGCGAGCTAGAGAGGGACAGGGATAGGGGGAGAGAGAGAGTGAGAGAGCAGAAGGGGGGATAAGATAACCTCCTGTTCTACGTTCAGATAAAAACTGGAAGGGCCCGAAGTTTGTGGGAAATGTTCAAACACAAACAGGTTCTCTGACCTTTGACGGCTGTGAAGGGCCTGGGGCCTCCAAAGACATCATGTTTGGGTTCATTGGTGACTCTAATCTGTCCGTCTGTCTGTCTCTGTGATGGACTGGACACCTGGCCGTTTATCTGAATATTCAGTGCTGAAGAAAACAGCAATCACGGTGAGTTTGAGTATTTATCGAAGGCTTCAGCTCTTCAGACAGGTAGGTGGATCTTCGTCAACACTGAAGGAAGAGTTAACGACGATTCTTGGATTTAATGGAGCAAACCAAAGCTGGCTCATTGACTCTAAAAGGCTCTAAACACAGACACTTTGTCCAAACAAAACAAGTCGAGCAGTGTCGAGGGGTGACGTCGACCCGCTGTGACACACGTACAATCAGCACCGCTGACGGCAGGACACGGTGTGTTCTTTCACTGTGAAATGAGAATGTCCGTCCTGCAGGAAGCAAATGACAAAATTAAAAGTATGTTCCGATAAAGACGCAGTCCGTTCTGCACGAGCTGTGAACAGAGAGGCTGCAGCTCCCTCTGGCTGGGTGTGCCGAAATGATGAAAAGGTACCAACACAACCAGCTCAGCTGAATTGGCACATTCTCCATCAAAATGAAGCTCGCGGTGAGGAGAATCAAGGTCACACTGTCACACAAGATCTGTCAGATGGAAGAAGGGTTGAGCGAGACGACACACACCGGATCAGAACAGGCAGCTGAAGTCTGAGGTGCTCTGACGTTCAGCTCCTGAACGCTTCCTGTAAAGTCACATTAAATAATAACAACAGAAAATAAGACACACTTAGAGTCAGAGGACATTGTTAAAAGTATTATTTGTTCCACAATATACAAATAAACAAAACTATCCATCCACTGGAATAACATTGACAAAAACACACAGCAGTAGTACGTCAGTACAATGTAGTGCAACATGTTTCACAGTCAATGATTAATTACATGAATCAGCCACAGCCCCAAATGATCAACATCCACTGGATATATTTATTTACAGACAGAGAAAGAGACGCTAACGGGTCTGACTTTAATTTGATTCAGACGTGACTCATCAGAGTTCAATAGAGTGGATAAATAAATACTTCATTTCCAGTGTGTGACTCAGACTGGAGGAAAGAGAAAGTGTGAGAATCTTTTACAGTAAATCAGATGATGCCTGTCTGTTCCCTGTGGGACTCCTTCTTTATATTACCATTATTATTATTATTATTATTATTATTATTATATTATGTGACTGTTACCTGGTCTCATCATCACAGTGGATCCCTTCTAAACACATTTAAATCAAATAAATCAGAATCATTTGTCAGCTACCTTTAATGTTTTAATGAAAAATGCCCCAAAACAAAAATGCTATTAAAACAATATGTGCACTTTGACTTGATGCAGTTATTGAAATATGTTGAAAAGGAAAACAATTTCCTTTGTCCTTCATCGCTGTTGATTCTCAGATATTTGTTCCCTCAGTTACACGATCTGTTCTCAGATCTGGGTTTCCTTTTGACCTGAAACTGATCCATTTGTTGTCTCCTATTTGAGTTTTAATGGCTAAAGTGTCAATTAAAGGAATGATTTTATTTTGAAAAAGGAAAATGTTTCTGTTTTTTTTTTTGACAGTTCATTTACAGGCTGAATAACAATAAACTCCAGTTTCTCCCCTTCAACATTTTGAGATTTGAAATGATTGTTTTTCATCATTTCGTTAGCACGTGGCTGATAAATAAATCTGCTTTCTGTGTAATTTCATTAGTCTGTTTTCGTTTCACTCCACTGCGGTGCAGATGTCATTTGAGGGTCATTCAATTAATTTTCTTTTGATTTGGAGCCACAGAGATGACAAAAATTCAGTGACTTCAGTGATGTTTGTGGGAAAATAACAACTTCAATAAAAACATAGCAGCACCAAGATTTCAAACAACAAACTGCTTTTCCACGACAGAAGATTATGTACATTTCTCTTTTGTTTTTTGTTCCATCCATCCAGCCAGCCTGACTAATGCCTAAAAACAATCCTCACTTTCTGATGCTAAATAGAAGTTAAGTGTTTCACAGGCAGCTCATAAATATACATCCTGTGGTTAGTGGAACAGAAACTTTTGTCTGCATAAAATCTGATTGGGCTTGAATGTGGAATATTTGTAGAATGTTTAGAACTTCACTTCTTATTTCTTCTCATCTCCATCACAACAAAAGGCCTCATTCAGTGCAGTTTATCACCTGTGCTCCCTCCCTCTCCCCTTCCTTCCTTCCTCCCTTCCTCCCTTCCTCTACGTGATGTTGGATATGGGGTCGCTGATTTTCAGACACCTCCAGTAGATGGTTCGGATCATGGCGAAGAGGGCGAGCAGGATGAGCAGGGCCCATGACACATAGATCCCTTTGGACTGCTGGGCGGGCTTCCATGTGCCGACCTGATCACAGAAACACATTTTTGAAGCTGTGTATCTGTCCATCTATCTGAGATGACAGGAATGTGTCTGTGTCCAACATCAGCAGCACATTAACTGACAGTAACTGTTACTGCTCAGATGTTTCCTCTCACACACAGAAACTCACCAGAAGTCCTGCAGTGGAGGCAGCGAAGACTATGAACAGCAGGAAACACAGCAGACTCCTCCTCCGGGGGTATCGGCGGCCAATCGAGGACCTGGACATCGAAGTCAGAAACAATAATCATTCAATCATCAGGAGAAAAACTGGAGGTTGGTTTGTTTTTTTTTTTACCTCTCATACAGACACTTACACCTTTCGACAGTGTGGACATCGAGCCAACGTCCGGTCTGAAAACTCGGTCCACTGAGAGACAAACAGAGACAGACAGAGAACAAAGAATCAAACGACTGTACTAATAAATACAGAGGTGACTCTGCACTGTCACTTCTACTGTGTGTTCGTCCTACCAGGAATGTATTGGAACAGTGTCCACAGATGACCCTGATGCCAACTGGCTGACTCTGCGGTTCTGGACTGTCCCTCCCGATGTGAACTGGACCAAGGTTGATGATGCGTTTACTGATGGGGGAAAAAAATACTTTGTTGACTTTGCAGTAACTCAGTCTCAGCATCTTGTGATGGTAGTCACACTCATGTAGAACCTAGACTTCTGCTCTCTGTGTGTTATTTTAAAACCAGCAGCCACCACAGGAAGAAGAATATAATGGTTTTAAAGTGCTGACCAGATAAAGAAGCTTTGATTTCAGCTGTGACTGTTTTCCTGAGTGACTTGTGGATGAACTTCCTCCTCTGCACAGACGGAGCAGACTTGAACAAGCCAAAGCTGAGGTGGGTGAAAAATAATCCCTCCCTGTTTGACTCACCAGTAGGGTCTTGGACAAGCGATCCTCTGCGACGTGACTTTGCAGATCAGCAGACAGTTGCATGGACAGCGGACGTACTTCTTTCCAACTGGAGCGTTTTTAATTGGCTGGAACGACACAAAGGGAGAAAACGGTATAAGACAAAACAAAAACAAAACAACACTTCCCCACTTTCTGATTTCAGTTCTGGTCTCATCAGCAGAAACTCTGCACATCTTCTCCAATGAGGCGTCAGCCAAACTTACTCAGAGAATATGTGACACTGCTCCATCTGGACAGTGAGACCTGCATTATTATGTATTTTTGGAATACAGATGTTCTCAAAACTTGAGAAAGAAATTTCAGTGAGGAAGTACTATAAAGTATGATCAGAAATGTATGACATCAAAATCAAGTAAAATATTTCCAAAAAGTGAAAAATTGAAATATGTACAGGATGAAATGTGCAAAGCGGCCCTGCAGGTGTACAGGTCCTGACGCCTGCTCTGCAGCTCAGATGGTGATGGCTAGACTCAGCTACGGAAGTAAACTGAAGACAACTCATCTTGTTAGCGTCTGACTCACTGTAGCTTCGTTGCAGATGCTGCACTTCACCACATGCTGGTGCGTCTTGCCTTCCACCGATATGGCGCTCTGACAGACCCGGCAGCTGATGACAGGAGCGCTGCTGCTGTCCGGGCTGCCCTGCGGTGAGTACGGAGGAGGAGGATCACCCACCGCCGCCAAGCTAGGGAATGGTGCTAAATCTGGAGAGAGGAATGTCCAAAGGAAGAAGTTTAGATACTCGAGAGAAACGCTCCCAGAGACTTCATACAATCTGACGTCTTCACTTCACTTTTCATATCAGGACACGGTCTGTGATGTGAACACAAGCAGCTGAACGAGATCGTGGCAAAAACAAAAAATAATAAAACTGCCAAAAATAGCAGTAAATTAGGAGCCAATTAACTGAACAAATGCAATGAAACAAAATGGCCTGAGACAAACAGGTTGGCTTGAAATCTGCTAACTTCAAACAAAAACAAACCTGATTGGAATGTTGTTCTAGCTATCAATTGCTAAACTAATCACAGAGCGGGATGTGTCAGGATTCATGCCTATCAAAACACTCAGTGGGCACACAAACAAAAAGTTAGTGTTACAGCAGTGATCATGCTGATGCAGTGATTGAAGCAGGATGTTCTTCTTTGTCCCCAAAACAAAGAGGACTCCCCATCCTCCATGCTGTAACTGCACCAAAGGGCCTGTTACAGTTTATATCCTGCAGCGTATTAAATAACATGTGAGGGAATCAGTGAAACATTAACTCATCTTCGTATTGTTTTTACACTGACTCATTTATTGCCCATAAACCCAGACGGCAAACTTTATCAAGTGTTGTATTGTACAAAAGGGAGGAAAGGAGTGTGAAAGTAAAGATAATATATGGACGAAATGGCAAAGGAAATATAAACTTCAAGTAATGCCCCGATCTTATCAATCCATCATTATTTATTATGTTTAGTTTTTCTAAAGTCAAGGAAATTGTGAAAAAATATTCTTAGAACAAAAATGTTTGAAGATGTTTTTTAAATATCTTTAACAATGAAATATTGAATATTTGAAAATATTTATTTCATAACAGAAAACCAAAATAAAATGAGAAACATTGATCTGATGTGGACAAGACAAGCAACTGTTTGATCATTTCCACTATGTGACATCAGATTTAATCATCTTGTGATGGTAAATTTCAGTGTTTTTCAGGATTTGGACTTCGTATTTGTTTCAGTTGTCTGGCATTTCAGAGATAAATGGAACCAATAATCAATAACTTTAATGGATTGTCTTGTTGGTAGTTTTACATTTGTCTGTTATTAGTTTAATAGTGTTGTACCATTTCTTTTGTCTTCACTGAACACTTATTAAAAAAATAAAGCGTTTTTAATCATTAGTCATTTATTGTTGTGACAATTATTAAGTCGACGTTGACACAAAGATAAATTGAAGCATCTCAGCTTGAAAAACAGGATACAGAATGATTTTTTTGTTGTTGATTTCAGATTTAACACGGACAGAGAAATGTTGTGTTTCAGCAAACAGCTAAAGCTGATCACAAATCAATGAAACGACCTGAAAATCCACACAAATGTTGAACAAAAGGGGTTTTACCTCTGCTGTGTGGAGATGGCTGTCACTACGTGATGAAACCGTAAAATTGATGATTAAATGGTAGTAAAATGTGATTAAAGTGAATCCTGGAAAATCAAAGGACATTAAATCTATTATTGACAGCTAGCTTTAGCCGGCGTTAGCTTGTTAGCTCGCAAGCTGAACCCATCGTGAGCTGCCGTCTGTTTACAAACAGATTTACCGATAAACAGGTTGGATTTGTGGCTCACAAACACGCCGCTGTGTGTGTAATAGTCGTGGTAACCGTACAGCTGACATACTCTGCGGTTTAGACGGATATCCGACCGAGTTTCCACCGGGAGAGAAGCCGTTGGTCCCGTCGTGCTGCTCGGACAGAAGCGGCGACCGTTCCCCGTCTGCCATCGCTCCCTCCGGGCCTCAGCCTTCCACACCGCCGCCTCCCCTCCCGGGAAGAGTCCGTGAGTGATTCCTTGGAGAGTTGCTGAGCAGATATGGAGCTCGGAGTCCGTGTGAGGCTCACATGACACGGCGAGAAACAACAAAACAGCAAAACAACACAAAACAGCGAACCCGGAAACGGAGCGGAGAAAACATCTGTCACGTGACTGTGGTCCGAGTCACGGCGACCCGTGATTGATAGCGTGTTAGCCCAATGAGCGCGCGCGGTGAGAGTGGGCGGGTCCGCTGACGTCATCGGAGGGTTTGACAGTGCGGGCCGTGGTTGAATAATCGAACAAGGACGATCATCTGTTTATTATGAAGACTTTAATTCAGTCATAAGTAAATCTGATTATTTAAAACGAAATGAAGAACTCCTCTGCTCTGTCCCAACGCAAAGGATCCATTGATTGTTGATAAAAGTGTAACTCTATATGTGACCATCAGGGGTCAACTCCACTCATCAGATTGTATTGAAGTCTATGGGAAAATGTCCCTCCTCCTCCCTGATTTATCAGCTCAGTAAACGTTTTCCTGATGAGTTTATGGTCTCAGTTTAATGTTCATTTTCAATGATGTTGCATTTAGAGGGAAACAGATCAGAAACCAGGGGAGGGATTAGGGGGGCTCACTCCTTCACTGAAGCACCTTCTCTTTCAATTATGGTTTCTTCATGTTCACAGAAAACCCCACAAAACAACAAAAATATGGCTGACAACTAAATTACAAAGTTGAGCAGCAGCAGCAGCTCACAAAAGTCACGTTGGTTTGATAAACCCAGGTGGGAACTATTTTCAGACATCAAGTGATTCCTTGTTCATAGTTTAGAAAACAAACACATCCAACATCTTATCTTGTTTGTGCAGGTAAATTCTGTGGTGGTGAGAGTCATCCTGAACAGGTTTACAGTCCGTCACATGGCTGATGTTTAAAACCAAACAACCTAAAGTGCAGGGAGTGAAAAGTCCCCCCTAAGTCAACCTTTGTTCATTTGGATCACAATCTAATGTCAACATTTCCTGGTTTGATTTCATGTTATAAAGCCTTTCACTGTGGAGGGTGTGAGTGGAGGCTGTCTTTATAAGGACTTTGGTAATCTTCAGTGTTCTGTAGATACATTTGGTCATTCACTATGTCGCTCTCCTTGCTGCTGCTGTTGATGGTTGGCAGCTCCCAGGCTAGTCATTTCCTCGGGACGGTGATAACCTACTACCCAAAAGACACCTTCACAAATGGATCTGTCCAGGTATGTACAGTTTGTTTCCAAACCGCCGTTGGAAAGTTTAAATGAAAGGAGCTTTAGAGGAAATTCAAACATTTAATATATTGATAGTATTAAAGCAAATACATCTCCACTGTGATTCTGCAGGTGGTGCTTCGCTATAAGACGAACTTCAAAAGTTGTGAAACTTTAAGTTGGGCATGTCTCAGTGGTGTTTGTGGGAATGAGAGTTCAGTGCTGAATACTGTCGTCACCGAGAGCAGTGGAGAGTGGTGCCAACAAGAAGGAAAGTCGACTCGACTGGTTCCAACCAACGCTCCGTTTCAGCTTCAGTGAGTACAAAACAACCACATATTCTAAAATCCATCCGTCTGTTATGGTGAAGACAAACTAAATCTGAACATTTCCTTTGACCTGAAATCACAGCTTGGACGGTGGGAACTGGATAGGAAATATCCAAAATGTCACAGGATGGAAAGCTGTGATTCTGGTTGAACTGAGGAACCGGTCGGACACCGGCAAAGCCAACACGTCTCCCCAGACGACCATCCTGCCTCTACTGAGGTACAGACCTCCTCCCTGCTGGTGTTACTTTCCTGTTTTGAAAACATACACTGGAAGTTGGCATTCAGCTGTGGTCTGGTCTTACTGCTTTGTTTGTCAGAGGCCTTTTTAAATTAAATAGAATTAGTTCAGCGAAGGACAAATTTGGAAGGTTTCTTTCATACACCACTGTGTCATCCTGTGTGGATGGTGTGTGTATTTAAATATGGGAAAGTTGTATGTTTACATAGAAGAGGTCAACATTTTCATAATGAAGGAAGTCACACAACAGCAAAATAGAGATTTCTGGATCTGTGTTTCTCTCAGAGTTCCTTCAAACTGTTTGAGATATTTCAACCTGCTGGCATTTGACCCTGATGGAGATGAAGTTGTATGCAGACATGCCAATGCTGTCAATAATGAGTGTAAAATGTGCACTGCACCATCTGTCCTCAGTCTCTCATCAGTGAGTAACCATCATCAGTGTCATGCAATAGACAGATCAATAGTTTGTGTTGTACCAGAGTCAATATATTTCTATACACAGAAATGCAGCAGCTTTATATCCCAGATCTTATTCCAAATAAAGATACCATCTTGCATTTCATTATCTTCTGACACTCTTTCATTTAACCCTCTTCCAGTCCTGTTCCCTGTCATTCAGTCCGACCAGCAGCAGTGATGAAGGTTCGTATGCTGTCCAGCTGATGATGGAGGACTTTCCACGACAGACTATCAGCCTGACTCAAACAGACGGTTCGCAGGTTCAGAGAAGTGATTCTGACTCCATCAGCAAAATACCTATCCAGTTTGTTTTCAGAGGTAAGAGTTCATGTTTTCTATGAATGGATATTAATTAAAGTGAGAAATGCAAGATGAAGCTGCACACCAACCCTTTGTGCTTTCACAGCATTACTTGATGGTTGAACAGCTCAGAGATCTTTGCTTTATTGTTCCAGTGGATTCTGCAGTCCCGTCCTGCACGGAGGGACTCTATCTGCCCAGGTTCCTTCCTCCGACCCCGGCCAACAGAGAACAACTGTCCACCCAAGTCAACCAGCCCCTGGAAATCAGCATCAAAGCAGAAGCTAGTGTGTCCAGGTAAGTCAAAGGAACACGAGGTTAATAGGATCCAAAGGGAATGGGAATGATGCACCATGAAACCTTCTGAAACGTTCAGCAGCAGGCTGTGTTTAAACTCCTGAGTAGATTCAAAGCCAAAAGATTACATGAAAAACATCCTACAATGTTTTGGGCTTCAACTTGTGTTACTGCCATCTTGTTTTTTCCGCAGCTCTGGTTGTTAGTTATTACGCTGACTCACCAAAGTCAACAAGGCAACAAACTGAAAATGAAGTCTGAGCTTCTGCAGCTTCCTGATAATTTTGCTAAGCAAATCACTTTATTTATGAGTAGGCAGGTTTTAGATAACTTTACCTGGACAAGTCTGTTCTTTGTTTGTGCTGAAGCATCTCTGAGCTGCTGTTCAGCGGTCCGTACAACACAGACCAGGAGACACTGGCAGCAGGAGACTACGTCCTGAGGTGGACGCCGTCTGAAGATGAAGTTGGAGAAAGTCATCCTATCTGCTTCGTTGTTCAGGCAAATCTGAGGCAAGTCAACCTTTTGTCCCCTGAATAAGATGGAGGTTAAAACATCCAAAAGTAATTTCATCACAATTTAATGACAAAGCTCCTGATTGTTTTGTTCACACAGTTCCATGAAGTATCAGTCAGAGCTTCGATGTGTCATTGTGACTGTTACACCTGGTGAGTCGACTCGTTTTTGTTTTTCATTTTTCACATTTTATTTCTTCTAACGCTGATGTGTGATCAATCTTTTATTTTTACACTTATGTACCTTCTTAACTACAACCACACCAATGACAACTACACCAACAACCACATTACCACCCGTCACAGACACAACAGCCTCCCCATCTCCTGTTACCAACAGTCAGAGTGAGTACGATAGTTGTGATAAACAGAATCTGATCTGGAAACTGATCCTCAGTTTGAGTTCAGATCTCTGAGCTGTAATATGAGACTGAGTCACTTTGTTTGTAGTTTTTCTGAAAATGAGGATCAAATCTGCAGTTGTGTTATCTGAAGAAGTCATGAGGAACACCGTCCTACAACAGGTGAGTTTCCTCTGATCTGATATTGTTATCTTAGCAGATAACTGCACCATTAGGGACTTTCTAAAGACACGTGGATAAAAAATATGAGGATTAAATGTCTCCTAATAATATCTGGACGGTCAAGAAGCATGTAACTTTTGTAACAGAGTCTTTGTTGATTCTGACCTTTTCTACATCATATCTCAGCAGTTGTCATTTCCTTTTCCAGATCACGGATTAATTCGTGAAACGAGGGCTCCCAGGAAATTTCACTCTGCGCCTCATCAACTTCAATCCTACAACCACAGAGTGAAAGTTTACTGATCTTCACATTTAATCTCCTTTCTGTTGGACTCATTTGGGAACCTTTTCTGTATAAAACGGTCATTTCATCTTAAAATGAATAATAAATAAATCCAGTGTGTGGACTTTTGTTCCTCAGTACCGGCTTTTCATGTTTGTGTCTCCTGCTCTCTTGTGGCCAAAAAGGTGGACGACACCAACACCAGTAATCCACTGAGGCAACACAAGCTTTAACCTCACAGCACACGTTTGACTCATCTATCCTTCATCAGCTTTTTTGTTGTTTGGTCAATGTACTGTCTCCACTTTCTTTTATGTTGCCACTCCTGATTTTGACGGTTCTCATTCACTTGTAAATGCAGCTGCCAAGAAGGAATTCTCTCTCCTAACTCCAGTTTGCTGAGGTGTTGCTTTCAGACAGGTGTCGCTGTAGGATGGATGAGTACAAGTTTAACAGTATACCCATTGGAAAAAAGTAGACTACACCACACTGTATCAGTCGTTTGCATGGTCTTATTTGACACACGCTTTGATCCAAAGTGATTTACAAGTGAAGAAGATTATTGGAGCTCCAGTTTGCAGTAAAGTTCCTGTGTATTAATTGAAAAACTGAGTTCATTATTTAACTGTAAAACTGTTATTCCTCAGTAAATACGCTTTTTTTAATTTTTATTTTCTGTTTTCATAATACAACCTGAAATTTCAACACGATGATAGTGGTACCTATTTATTTATTTCTTCAATACCTGCAAAAGCTGCAACTACTACAACAAATATAACAACTCTGTTTCTGTATTTGGAGCAGTTGTTGTCACTTTGTGTCCGTTGCTCATTCATGTCACAGTCTTGTCGCCTGAAGGGGGAGCAACACCCAACGGAAACAGACTGAAGCAACACAAAGTTTGAATCACAGCAAATAATTCCGTTGTCTCATTTACCCTTCACTAACTTTTTTGTGTATCTGCTGTTGAGAGCGAATGGAACAATCTAAAATTCATGAATGCTGTTCGGTCCAAAATGAAGAACTCCTCTGCTCTGTCCCAACACAAAGGATCCATTGATTGTTGATAAAACTGTAACTCTATATGTGACCATCAGGGGTCAACTCCACTCATCAGATTGTATTGAAATCTATGGGAAAATGTCCCTCCTCCTCCCTGATTTATCAGCTCAGTAAACGTTTTCCTGATGAGTTTATGGTCTCAGTTTAATGTTCATTTTCAATGATGTTGCATTTAGAGGGAAACAGATCAGAAACCAGGGGAGGGATTAGGGGGGCTCACTCCTTCACTGAAGCTCCTTCTCTTTCAATTATGGTTTCTTCATGTTCACAGAAAACCCCACAAAACAACAAAAATATGGCTGACAACTAAATTACAAAGTTGAGCAGCAGCAGCAGCTCACAAATGTGACGTTGGTTTGATAAACCCAGGTGGTAACTATTTTCAGACATCAAGTGATTCCTTGTTCATAGTTTAGAAAACAAACACATCCAACATCTTATCTTGTTTGTGCAGGTAAATTCTGTGGTGGTGAGAGTCATCCTGAACAGGTTTACAGTCCGTCACACGGCTGATGTTTAAAACCACACAACCTAAAGTGCAGGGAGTGAAAACTCCCCCCTAAGTCAACATTTGTTCATTTGGATCATAATCTAATGCCAACATTTCCTGGTTTGATTTCATGTTATAAAGCCTTTCACTGTGGAGGGTGTGAGTGGAGGCTGTCTTTATAAGGACTTTGGTAATCTTCAGTGTTCTGTAGATACATTTGGTCATTCACTATGTCGCTCTCCTTGCTGCTGCTGTTGATGGTTGGCAGCTCCCAGGCTGAACATTTCCTCGGGACGGTGATAACCTACTACCCAAAAGACACCTTCACAAATGGATCTGTCCAGGTATGTACAGTTTGTTTCCAAACCACCGTTGGAAAGTTTAAATGAAAGGAGCTTTAGAGGAAATTCAAACATTTAATATATTGATAGTATTAAAGCAAATACATCTCCACTGTGATTCTCCAGGTGGTGCTTCGCTATAAGACGAACTTCAACAGTTGTGGAACTTTAAGTTGGGCATGTCTCAGTGGTGTTTGTGGGAATGAGAGTTTAGTGCAGAATACTGTCGACACCGAGAGCAGTGGAGAGTGGTGCCAACAAGAAGGAAAGTCGACTCGGCTGGTTCCAACCAACGCTCCGTTTCAGCTTCAGTGAGTACAAAACAACCAGATATTCTAAAATCCATCCGTCTGTTATGATGAAGACAAACTAAATCTGAACATTTCCTTTGACCTGAAATCACAGCTTGGACGGTGGGAACTGGATAGGAAATATCCAAAATGTCACAGGATGGAAAGCTGTGATTCTGGTTGAACTGAGGAACCGGTCGGACACCGGCAAAGCCAACACGTCTCCCCAGACGACCATCCTGCCTCTACTGAGGTACAGACCTCCTCCCTGCTGGTGTTACTTTCCTGTTTTGAAAACATACACTGGAAGTTGGCATTCAGCTGTGGTCTGGTCTTACTGCTTTGTTTGTCAGAGGCCTTTTTAAATTAAATAGAATTAGTTCAGTGAAGGACAAATTTGGAAGGTTTCTTTCATACACCACTGTGTCATCCTGTGTGGATGGTGTGTGTATTTAAATATGGGAAAGTTGTATGTTTACATAGAAGAGGTCAACATTTTCATAATGAAGGAAGTCACACAACAGCAAAATAGATATTTCTGGATCTGTGTTTCTCTCAGAGTTCCTTCAAACTGTTCGAGAGATTTCAACCTGCTGGCGTTTGACCCTGATGGAGATGAAGTTGTATGCAGACATGCCAATGCTGTCAATAATGAGTGTGAAGTGTGCACTGCACCATCTTTCCTCAGTCTCTCATCAGTGAGTAACCATCATCAGTGTCATGCAATAGACAGATCAATAGTTTGTGTTGTACCAGAGTCAATATATTTCTATACACAGAAATGCAGCAGCTTTATATCCCAGATCTTATTCCAAATAAAGATACCATCTTGCATTTCATTATCTTCTGACACTCTTTCATTTAACCCTCTTCCAGTCCTGTTCCCTGTCATTCCGTCCGACCAGCAGCAGTAATGAAGGTTCGTATGCTGTCCAGCTGATGATGGAGGACTTTCCACGACAGACTATCAGCCTGACTCAAACAGACAGTTCGCAGGTTCAGAGAAGTGATCATGACTCCATCAGCAAAATACCTATCCAGTTTGTTTTCAGAGGTAAGATTTCATTCAAGAGTTCTATGGATGGATATTAATTAAAGTGAGAAATGCAAGATGAAGCTGCACACCAACCCTTTGTGCTTTCACAGCATTACTTGATGGTTGAACAGCTCAGAGATCTTTGCTTTATTGTTCCAGTGGATTCTGCAGTCCCGTCCTGCACGGAGGGACTCTATCTGCCCAGGGTCCTTCCTCCGACCCCGGCCAACAGAGAACAACTGTCCACCCAAGTCAACCAGCCCCTGGAAATCAGCATCAAAGCAGAAGCTAGTGTGTCCAGGTAAGTCAAAGGAACACGAGGTTAATAGGATCCAAAGGGAATGGGAATGATGCACCATGAAACCTTCTGAAACGTTCAGCAGCAGGCTGTGTTTAAACTCCTGAGTAGATTCAAAGCCAAAAGATTACATGAAAAACATCCTACAATGTTTTGGGCTTCAACTTGTGTTACTGCCATCTTGTTTTTTCCGCAGCTCTGGTTGTTAGTTATTACGCTGACTCACCAAAGTCAACAAGGCAACAAACTGAAAATGAAGTCTGAGCTTCTGCAGCTTCCTGATAATTTTGCTAAGCAAATCACTTTATTTATGAGTAGGCAGGTTTTAGATAACTTTACCTGGACAAGTCTGTTCTTTGTTTGTGCTGAAGCATCTCTGAGCTGCTGTTCAGCGGTCCGTACAACACAGACCAGGAGACACTGGCAGCAGGAGACTACGTCCTGAGGTGGACGCCGTCTGAAGATGAAGTTGGAGAAAGTCATCCTATCTGCTTCGTTGTTCAGGCAAATCTGAGGCAAGTCAACCTTTTGTCCCCTGAATAAGATGGAGGTTAAAACATCCAAAAGTAATTTCATCACAATTTAATGACAAAGCTCCTGATTGTTTTGTTCACACAGTTCCATGAAGTATCAGTCAGAGCTTCGATGTGTCATTGTGACTGTTACACCTGGTGAGTCGACTCGTTTTTGTTTTTCATTTTTCACATTTTATTTCTTCTAACGCTGATGTGTGATCAATCTTTTATTTTTACACTTATGTACCTTCTTAACTACAACCACTCCAATGACAACTACACCAACAACCACATTACCACCCGTCACAGACACAACAGCCTCCCCATCTCCTGTTACCAACAGTCAGAGTGAGTACGATAGTTGTGATAAACAGAATCTGATCTGGAAACTGATCCTCAGTTTGAGTTCAGATCTCTGAGCTGTAATATGAGACTGAGTCACTTTGTTTGTAGTTTTTCTGAAAATGAGGATCAAATCTGCAGTTGTGTTATCTGAAGAAGTCATGAGGAACACCGTCCTACAACAGGTGAGTTTCCTCTGATCTGATATTGTTATCTTAGCAGATAACTGCACCATTAGGGACTTTCTAAAGACACGTGGATAAAAAATATGAGGATTAAATGTCTCCTAATAATATCTGGACGGTCAAGAAGCATGTAACTTTTGTAACAGAGTCTTTGTTGATTCTGACCTTTTCTACATCATATCTCAGCAGTTGTCATTTCCTTTTCCAGATCACAGATGAATTAGTGAAACGAGGGCTCCCAGGAAATTTCACTCTGCGCCTCATCAACTTCAATCCTACAACCACAGAGTGAAAGTTTACTGATCTTCACATTTAATCTCCTTTCTGTTGGACTCATTTGGGAACCTTTTCTGTATAAAACTGTCATTTCATCTTAAAATGAATAATAAATAAATCCAGTGTGTGGACTTTTGTTCCTCAGTACCGGCTTTTCATGTTTGTGTCTCCTGCTCTCTTGTGGCCAAAAAGGTGGACGACACCAACACCAGTAATCCACTGAGGCAACACAAGCTTTAACCTCACAGCACACGTTTGACTCATCTATCCTTCATCAGCTTTTTTGTTGTTTGGTCAATGTATTGTCTCCACTTTCTTTTATGTTGCCACTCCTGATTTTGACGTTTCACATTCACTTGTAAATGCAGCTGCCAAGAAGGAAATCTCTCTCCTAACTCCAGTTTGATTCTGTCACGTCTCCAGTTATTTGTTTGTTGTTTAGAAACTGACTTCCAAGTAAAGATGGTCTGATGATAATTGATCCCGATAGGTAGGCTACAAGTTTTTGCAAACCATTGATCAATGCCACTGAAGAACAGACAGACAAATGGATTAGACAGTTGTATCTTGCATAGATTTTAATTTGGCTTCACATCAACGTCTAAATTCTTTGCAAATTTAGTCAATAGTAAAAAAATAAAATAAAATTAGTTTTGGTTGACGCACAAATATAAGGGAAGTGATTTTCTGTTTACAAATGTATTTTATTTCTGCACGTGTGACAATCAGTGAACTACATTCACTGTTTTAAATTTTTTCTATATTATTATCGTCATCTTCTGACGATGACTTGTGACATTTTTTCACATTGGGGAGTTTATACAGGTAGAGTATTTTAAATGCTGTGAATAAATTTGATTCTGTCTATTCTGGTTAAAGTGCTGTCTTTAACTAGTTCAGATTTTGATGGAGTGGACACCTCCCCAAGTTCAGGCCTTGGGACTGTATCCAGCGCTGTGGTCGACGTGGTACCCTGCTATACACCGTATTCCCATCAGAGGAGGTCAGATATTCTGTATTCTTAAACATCATTTTGTGTTGCACTTTAACTCCTTCGCCCTTTCTGTGTTAATCACTTTTGGCCCTCTGGGGCTTCCGTCGCCTGAGGCCTGTGACCTGTTGCTAAGCAACGGCAACACGCTTGTTCGGCTCAAACAAAGCCCGCGAAATTATTGGTTTCTCTGAAGAACAGCCAGGTGAGGCGGCTGACCGGAAGAAGGTGACCCAGAACGAGCCAGGTGAGGCGGCTGACCGGAAGAAGGTGACCGAGAACAGCCAGGTGAGGCGGCTGACCGGAAGAAGGTGACCGTTAGCCGGTGAGTGAAGTTAGCATGGTTAGCTGTAGCAGGTAGCTGGTTAGAACCAGCTAACCTGACCAACGTTAGTGAGATCAGTGTGTGTGTGTGTGTGTGTGTGTGTGTGTGTGTGTGTGTGTGTGTGTGTGTGTCCAGACTAAGTCTAGAAGTGTTGCATCCTTTTTTCAGGCCTTGTGCATTAACACGGTTAACCCATTATGGACATAATGAGTGCTTTTTCATTTACCCTTCACTAACTTTTTTGTGTATCTGCTGTTGAGAGCGAATGGAACAAAAGTAAAATTCATGAATGCTGTTCGGTCCAAAATGAAGAACTCCTCTGCTCTGTCCCAACACAAAGGATCCATTGATTGTTGATAAAAGTGTAACTCTATATGTGACCATCAGGGGTCAACTCCACTCATCAGATTGTATTGAAATCTATGGGAAAATGTCCCTCCTCCTCCCTGATTTATCAACTCAGGAAACGTTTTCCTGATGAGTTTATGGTCTCAGTTTAATGTTCATTTTCAATGATGTTGCATTTAGAGGGAAACAGATCAGAAACCAGGGGAGGGATTAGGGGGGCTCACTCCTTCACTGAAGCACCTTCTCTTTCAATTATGGTTTCTTCATGTTCACAGAAAACCCCACAAAACAACAAAAATATGGCTGACAACTAAATTACAAAGTTGAGCAGCAGCAGCAGCTCACAAATGTGACGTTGGTTTGATAAACCCAGGTGGGAACTATTTTCAGACATCAAGTGATTCCTTGTTCATATTTTAGAAAACAAATTCATCCAGCATCTTATCTTGTCTGTGCAGGTAAATTCTGTGGTGGTGAGAGTCATCCTGAACAGGTTTACAGTCCGTCACACGGCTGATGTTTAAAACCACACAACCTAAAGTGCATTTAGATCGTGGGAGGATGTTGGCATACCTGGAAGGAACCCACCAAAGTTTAAGGAGAATTTGCAGGGAGAGAAACCCTCCTAACCACGGGCCTCCTCTTTGTTTTTTTCCTTACGAATCCACGAATCATGACTAATTTCTACTTGAGTGGCAGTTGGTTAAAGCAACTGCATTCACTTCGCTTCACCACATTTGTTAATTAGGATCATAATCTAATGCCAACATTTCCTGGTTTGATTTCATGTTATAAAGCCTTTCACTGTGGAGGGTGTGAGTGGAGGCTGTCTTTATAAGGACTTTGGTAATCTTCAGTGTTCTGTAGATACATTTGGTCATTCACTATGTCGTTCTCCTTGCTGCTGCTGTTGATGGTTGGCAGCTCCCAGGCTGAACATTTCCTCGGGACGGTGATAACCTACTACCCAAAAGACACCTTCACAAATGGATCTGTCCAGGTATGTACAGTTTGTTTCCAAACCACCGTTGGAAAGTTTAAATGAAAGGAGCTTTAGAGGAAATTCAAACATTTAATATATTGATAGTATTAAAGCAAATACATCTCCACTGTGATTCTGCAGGTGGTGCTTCACTATAAGACGAACTTCAAAAGTTGTGAAACTTTAAGTTGGGCATGTCTCAGTGGTGTTTGTGGGAATGAGAGTTTAGTGCAGAATACTGTCGACACCGAGAGCAGTGGAGAGTGGTGCCAACAAGAAGGAAAGTCGACTCGACTGGTTCCAACCAACGCTCCGTTTCAGCTTCAGTGAGTACAAAACAACCACATATTCTAAAATCCATCTGTCTGTTATGGTGAAGACAAACTAAATCTGAACATTTCCTTTGACCTGAAATCACAGCTTGGACGGTGGGAACTGGATAGGAAATATCCAAAATGTCACAGGATGGAAAGCTGTGATTCTGGTTGAACTGAGGAACCGGTCGGACACCGGCAAAGCCAACACGTCTCCCCAGACGACCATCCTGCCTCTACTGAGGTACAGACCTCCTCCCTGCTGGTGTTACTTTCCTGTTTTGAAAACATACACTGGAAGTTGGCATTCAGCTGTGGTCTGGTCTTACTGCTTTGTTTGTCAGAGGCCTTTTTAAATTAAATAGAATTAGTTCAGTGAAGGACAAATTTGGAAGGTTTCTTTCATACACCACTGTGTCATCCTGTGTGGATGGTGTGTGTATTTAAATATGGGAAAGTTGTATGTTTACATAGAAGAGGTCAACATTTTCATAATGAAGGAAGTCACACAACAGCAAAATAGAGATTTCTGGATCTGTGTTTCTCTCAGAGTTCCTTCAAACTGTTCGAGAGATTTCAACCTGCTGGCATTTGACCCTGATGGAGATGAAGTTGTATGCAGATATGTTATTGCTGACAATAATGAGTGTAAAATGTGCACTGCACCATCTTTCCTCAGTCTGTCAACAGTGAGTAACCATCATCAGTGTCATGCAATAGACAGATCAATAGTTTGTGTTGTACCAGAGTCAATATATTTCTATACACAGAAATGCAGCAGCTTTATATCCCAGATCTTATTCCAAATAAAGATACCATCTTGCATTTCATTATCTTCTGACACTCTTTCATTTAACCCTCTTCCAGTCCTGTTCCCTGTCATTCAGTCCGACCAGCAGCAGTGATGAAGGTTCGTATGCTGTCCAGCTGATGATGGAGGACTTTCCACGACAGACTATCAGCCTGACTCAAACAGACAGTTCGCAGGTTCAGAGAACTACTTCTGACTCCATCACCAAAATACCTATCCAGTTTGTTTTCAGAGGTAAGATTTCATTCAAGAGTTCTATGAATGGATATTAATTAAAGTGAGAAATGCAAGATGAAGCTGCACACCAACCCTTTGTGCTTTCACAGCATTACTTGATGGTTGAACAGCTCAGAGATCTTTGCTTTATTGTTCCAGTGGATTCTGCAGTCCCGTCCTGCACGGAGGGACTCTATCTGCCCAGGGTCCTTCCTCCGACTCCGGCCAACAGAGAACAACTGTCCACCCAAGTAAACCAGCCCCTGGAAATCAGCATCAAAGCAGAAGCTAGTGTGTCCAGGTAAGTCAAAGGAACACGAGGTTAATAGGATCCAAAGGGAATGGGAATGATGCACCATGAAACCTTCTGAAACGTTCAGCAGCAGGCTGTGTTTAAACTCCTGAGTAGATTCAAAGCCAAAAGATTACATGAAAAACATCCTACAATGTTTTGGGCTTCAACTTGTGTTACTGCCATCTTGTTTTTTCCGCAGCTCTGGTTGTTAGTTATTACGCTGACTCACCAAAGTCAACAAGGCAACAAACTGAAAATGAAGTCTGAGCTTCTGCAGCTTCCTGATAATTTTGCTAAGCAAATCACTTTATTTATGAGTAGGCAGGTTTTAGATAACTTTACCTGGACAAGTCTGTTCTTTGTTTGTGCTGAAGCATCTCTGAGCTGCTGTTCAGCGGTCCGTACAACACAGACCAGGAGACACTGGCAGCAGGAGACTACGTCCTGAGGTGGACGCCGTCTGAAGATGAAGTTGGAGAAAGTCATCCTATCTGCTTCGTTGTTCAGGCAAATCTGAGGCAAGTCAACCTTTTGTCCCCTGAATAAGATGGAGGTTAAAACCTCCAAAAGTAATTTCATCACAATTTAATGACAAAGCTCCTGATTGTTTTGTTCACACAGTTCCATGAAGTATCAGTCAGAGCTTCGATGTGTCATTGTGACTGTTACACCTGGTGAGTCGACTCGTTTTTGTTTTTCATTTTTCACATTTTATTTCTTCTAACGCTGATGTGTGATCAATCTTTTATTTTTACACTTATTTACAGGCCCAACTACAACCACACAAATAACTACAACCACTACACCAACAACAAACACGCCAACGACAGCAACACCAACAACAACCACACCAACAACCACACAAATAACTACAACCACTACACCAACAACAAACACGCCAACGACAGCAACACCAACAACAACCACACCAACAACCACACAAATAACTACAACCACACCAACAACCACACAAATAACTACAACCACTACACCAACAACAACCACACAAATAACTACAACCACTACACCAACGACAACCACACAAATAACTGCAACCACTACACCAACAACAACCACACCAACAAGCACACAAATAACGACAACCACACCAACAACCACACAAATAACTACAACCACTACACCAACGACAACCGCAGCAACGACAACCACACAAATAACTACAACCACTACACCAACTACAACCACACCAACAACCACACAAATAATGACAACCACTACACCGACAACCACACCAACGACAGCAACACCAACAACCACCACACAAATAACTACAGCCACTACAGCCACTGCACCAACAACCACACCAACAACCACACAAATAACTACAACCACTACACCAACGACAACCGCAGCAACGACAACCACTACACCAACAACAACCACACAAATAACTACAACCACTACACCAACTACAACCACACAAATAACGACAACCACTACACCGACAACCACACCAACGACAGCAACACCAACAACCACCACACAAATAACTACAGCCACTGCACCAACAACATCCACTACACCAACAACAACCACACAAATAACAACAACCACTACACCAACGACAACCACACCAACAATCACACCAACGACAGCAACACCAACAACAACCACACAAATAACTACAACCACTACACCAACAGCCACACCAACAACAACCACACTAACTACAACCACACCAAATACAACCACACTAACTGCAACTACACTAACTACAACCACTACACTAACGACAACCACACCAAATACAACCACACTAATTACAACTACATCAACTACAGCCACACCAGCGACAACCACATCAACAACAACCACACCAGCTACAACTACACAAACGACAACCACACCAATGACAACCGCATCGACAACTACACCAACTACACCAACTACTATACCAACCCCGACAACCGGACCAAATACATCCACATCGGAAACCACACCAATGACAACACCACCAACAACAACTGCACCAAATATAACCATATCAGCAACGACCACACCAATGACAACACCACCAACAACAACTGCACCAAATATAACCATATCAGCAACGACCACACTAATGTCAACTACACTAACAACAACCACACCAGCTAAAACCAAACCAACGACAACTACACCAACAAGAATCACACCAACTACAACCACACCAATGACAACTACACCAACAACCACATTACCAGCCGTCACAGACACAACAGCCTCCCCATCTCCTGTTACCAACAGTCAGAGTGAGTACGATAGTTGTGATAAACAGAATCTGATCTGGAAACTGATCCTCAGTTTGAGTTCAGATCTCTGAGCTGTAATATGAGACTGAGTCACTTTGTTTGTAGTTTTTCTGAAAATGAGGATCAAATCTGCAGTTGTGTTATCTGAAGAAGTCATGAGGAACACCGTCCTACAACAGGTGAGTTTCCTCTGATCTGATATTGTTATCTTAGCAGATAACTGCACCATTAGGGACTTTCTAAAGACACATGGATAAAAAATATGAGGATTAATGTCTCCTAATAATGTCTGGACGGTCAAGAAGCATGTAACTTTTGTAACAGAGTCTTTGTTGATTCTGACCTTTTCTACATCATATCTCAGCAGTTGTCATTTCCTTTTCCAGATCACAGATGAATTAGTGAAACGAGGGCTCCCAGGAAATTTCACTCTGCGCCTCATCAACTTCAATCCTACAACCACAGAGTGAAAGTTTACTGATCTTCACATTTAATCTCCTTTCTGTTGGACTCATTTGGGAACCTTTTCTGTATAAAACTGTCATTTCATCTTAAAATGAATAATAAATAAATCCAGTGTGTGGACTTTTGTTCCTCAGTACCGGCTTTTCATGTTTGTGTCTCCTGCTCTCTTGTGGCCAAAAAGGTGGACGACACCAACACCAGTAATCCACTGAGGCAACACAAGCTTTAACCTCACAGCACACGTTTGACTCATCTATCCTTCATCAGCTTTTTTGTTGTTTGGTCAATGTACTGTCTCCACTTTCTTTTATGTTGCCACTCCTGATTTTGACGTTTCACATTCACTTGTAAATGCAGCTGCCAAGAAGGAAATCTCTCTCCTAACTCCAGTTTGATTCTGTCACGTCTCCAGTTATTTGTTTGTTGTTTAGAAACTGACTTCCAAGTAAAGATGGTCTGATGATAATTGATCCCACTAGGTAGGCTACAAGTTTTTGCAAACCATTGATCAATGCCACTGAAGAACAGACAGACAAATGGATTAGACAGTTGTATCTTGCATAGATTTTAATTTGGCTTCACATCAACGTCTAAATTCTTTGCATATTTAGTCAATAGTAAAAAAATAAAACAAAATTAGTTTTGGTTGACGCACAAATATAAGGGAAGTGATTTTCTGTTTACAAATGTATTTTATTTCTGCACGTGTGACAATCAGTGAACTACATTCACTGTTTTAAATTTTTTCTATATTATTATCGTCATCTTCTGACGATGACTTGTGACATTTTTTCACATTGGGGAGTTTATACAGGTAGAGTATTTTAAATGCTGTGAATAAATTTGATTCTGTCTATTCTGGTTAAAGTGCTGTCTTTAACTAGTTCAGATTTTGATGGAGTGGACACCTCCCCAAGTTCAGGCCTTGGGACTGTATCCAGCGCTGTGGTCGACGTGGTACCCTGCTATACACCGTATTCCCATCAGAGGAGGTCAGATATTCTGTATTCTTAAACATCATTTTGTGTTGCACTTTAACTCCTTCGCCCTTTCTGTGTTAATCACTTTTGGCCCTCTGGGGCTTCCGTCGCCTGAGGCCTGTGACCTGTTGCTAAGCAACGGCAACACGCTTGTTCGGCTCAAACAAAGCCCGCGAAATTATTGGTTTCTCTGAAGAACAGCCAGGTGAGGCGGCTGACCGGAAGAAGGTGACCGAGAACGAGCCAGGTGAGGCGGCTGACCGGAAGAAGGTGACCCAGAACGAGCCAGGTGAGGCGGCTGACCGGAAGAAGGTGACCGAGAACAGCCAGGTGAGGCGGCTGACCGGAAGAAGGTGACCGTTAGCCGGTGAGTGAAGTTAGCATGGTTAGCTGTAGCAGGTAGCTGGTTAGAACCAGCTAACCTGACCAACGTTAGTGAGATCAGTGTGTGTGTGTGTGTGTGTGTGTGTGTCCAGACTAAGTCTAGAAGTGTTGCATCCTTTTTTCAGGCCTTGTGCATTAACACGGTTAACCCATTATGGACATAATGAGTGCTTTTTCATTTACCCTTCACTAACTTTTTTGTGTATCTGCTGTTGAGAGCGAATGGAACAAAAGTAAAATTCATGAATGCTGTTCGGTCCAAAATGAAGAACTCCTCTGCTCTGTCCCAACACAAAGGATCCATTGATTGTTGATAAAAGTGTAACTCTATATGTGACCATCAGGGGTCAACTCCACTCATCAGATTGTATTGAAGTCTATGGGAAAATGTCCCTCCTCCTCCCTGATTTATCAGCTCAGGAAACGTTTTCCTGATGAGTTTATGGTCTCAGTTTAATGTTCATTTTCCAGTGATGTTGCATTTAGAGGGAAACAGATCAGAAACCAGGGGAGGGATTAGGGGGGCTCACTCCTTCACTGAAGCTCCTTCTCTTTCAATTATGGTTTCTTCATGTTCACAGAAAACCCCACAAAACAACAAAAATATGGCTGACAACTAAATTACAAAGTTGAGCAGCAGCAGCAGCTCACAAATGTGACGTTGGTTTGATAAACCCAGGTGGTAACTATTTTCAGACATCAAGTGATTCCTTGTTCATAGTTTAGAAAACAAACACATCCAGCATCTTATCTTGTCTGTGCAGGTAAATTCTGTGGTGGTGAGAGTCATCCTGAACAGGTTTACAGTCCGTCACACGGCTGATGTTTTTGTTTTCTTTTTTTCACATGAATCCATGCATCATGACTCGTTTCTACGTGATTGATTATCAGATAAGGAAACTGCATGTGTTGTTAATTCCGATCACAATCTAATGCCAATCATGCATTTCCTGGTACCAGAATGTTTCCTGGTTTGTTTTCATGTTATAAAGCCTTTCACTGTGGAGGGTGTGAGTGGAGGCTGTCTTTATAAGGACTTTGGTAATCTTCAGTGTTCTGTAGATACATTTGGTCATTCACTATGTCGCTCTCCTTGCTGCTGCTGTTGATGGTTGGCAGCTCCCAGGCTAGTCATTTCCTCGGGACGGTGATAACCTACTACCCAAAAGACACCTTCACAAATGGATCTGTCCAGGTATGTACAGTTTGTTTCCAAACCACCGTTGGAAAGTTTAAATGAAAGGAGCTTTAGAGGAAATTCAAACATTTAATATATTGATAGTATTAAAGCAAATACATCTCCACTGTGATTCTGCAGGTGGTGCTTCGCTATAAGACGAACTTCAAAAGTTGTGGAACTTTAATTTGGGCATGTCTCAGTGGTGTTTGTGGGAATGAGAGTTTAGTGCAGAATACTGTCGACACCGAGAGCAGTGGAGAGTGGTGCCAACAAGAAGGAAAGTCGACTCGACTGGTTCCAACCAACGCTCCGTTTCAGCTTCAGTGAGTACAAAACAACCAGATATTCTAAAATCCATCCGTCTGTTATGATGAAGACAAACTAAATCTGAACATTTCCTTTGACCTGAAATCACAGCTTGGACGGTGGGAACTGGATAGGAAATATCCAAAATGTCACAGGATGGAAAGCTGTGATTCTGGTTGAACTGAGGAACCGGTCGGACACCGGCAAAGCCAACACGTCTCCCCAGACGACCATCCTGCCTCTACTGAGGTACAGACCTCCTCCCTGCTGGTGTTACTTTCCTGTTTTGAAAACATACACTGGAAGTTGGCATTCAGCTGTGGTCTGGTCTTACTGCTTTGTTTGTCAGAGGCCTTTTTAAATTAAATAGAATTAGTTCAGTGAAGGACAAATTTGGAAGGTTTCTTTCATACACCACTGTGTCATCCTGTGTGGATGGTGTGTGTATTTAAATATGGGAAAGTTGTATGTTTACATAGAAGAGGTCAACATTTTCATAATGAAGGAAGTCACACAACAGCAAAATAGATATTTCTGGATCTGTGTTTCTCTCAGAGTTCCTTCAAACTGTTCGAGAGATTTCAACCTGCTGGCGTTTGACCCTGATGGAGATGAAGTTGTATGCAGACATGCCAATGATTCCAATAATGAGTGTAAAATGTGCACTGCACCATCTTTCCTCAATCTCTCATCAGTGAGTAACCATCATCAGTGTCATGCAATAGACAGATCAATAGTTTGTGTTGTACCAGAGTCAATATATTTCTATACACAGAAATGCAGCAGCTTTATATCCCAGATCTTATTCCAAATAAAGATACCATCTTGCATTTCATTATCTTCTGACACTCTTTCATTTAACCCTCTTCCAGTCCTGTTCCCTGTCATTCAGTCCGACCAGCAGCAGTGATGAAGGTTCGTATGCTGTCCAGCTGATGATGGAGGACTTTCCACGACAGACTATCAGCCTGACTCAAACAGACGGTTCGCAGGTTCAGAGAACTACTTCTGACTCCATCACCAAAATACCTATCCAGTTTGTTTTCAGAGGTAAGATTTCATTCAAGAGTTCTATGAATGGATATTAATTAAAGTGAGAAATGCAAGATGAAGCTGCACACCAACCCTTTGTGCTTTCACAGCATTACTTGATGGTTGAACAGCTCAGAGATCTTTGCTTTATTGTTCCAGTGGATTCTGCAGTCCCGTCCTGCACGGAGGGACTCTATCTGCCCAGGTTCCTTCCTCCGACTCCGGCCAACAGAGAACAACTGTCCACCCAAGTAAACCAGCCCCTGGAAATCAGCATCAAAGCAGAAGCTAGTGTGTCCAGGTAAGTCAAAGGAACACGAGGTTAATAGGATCCAAAGGGAATGGGAATGATGCACCATGAAACCTTCTGAAACGTTCAGCAGCAGGCTGTGTTTAAACTCCTGAGTAGATTCAAAGCCAAAAGATTACATGAAAAACATCCTACAATGTTTTGGGCTTCAACTTGTGTTACTGCCATCTTGTTTTTTCCGCAGCTCTGGTTGTTAGTTATTACGCTGACTCACCAAAGTCAACAAGGCAACAAACTGAAAATGAAGTCTGAGCTTCTGCAGCTTCCTGATAATTTTGCTAAGCAAATCACTTTATTTATGAGTAGGCAGGTTTTAGATAACTTTACCTGGACAAGTCTGTTCTTTGTTTGTGCTGAAGCATCTCTGAGCTGCTGTTCAGCGGTCCGTACAACACAGACCAGGAGACACTGGCAGCAGGAGACTACGTCCTGAGGTGGACGCCGTCTGAAGATGAAGTTGGAGAAAGTCATCCTATCTGCTTCGTTGTTCAGGCAAATCTGAGGCAAGTCAACCTTTTGTCCCCTGAATAAGATGGAGGTTAAAACATTCAAAAGTAATTTCATCACAATTTAATGACAAAGCTCCTGATTGTTTTGTTCACACAGTTCCATGAAGTATCAGTCAGAGCTTCGATGTGTCATTGTGACTGTTACACCTGGTGAGTCGACTCGTTTTTGTTTTTCATTTTTCACATTTTATTTCTTCTAACGCTGATGTGTGATCAATCTTTTATTTTACACTTATTTACAGGCCCAACTACAACCACACAAATAACTACAACCACACCAACAACCACACAAATAACTACAACCACTACACCAACAACAAACACGCCAACGACAGCAACACCAACAACAACCACACAAATAACTACAACCACACCAACAACCACACAAATAACTACAACCACTACACCAACAACAACCACACCAACAACCACACAAATAACTACAACCACTACACCAACAACAAACACGCCAATAACTACAACCACACCAACAACCACACAAATAACTACAACCACTACACCAACAACCACTACACCAACAACCACCACACAAATAACGACAACCACTACACCAACAACAACACCAACAACAACCACACAAATAACGACAACCACACCAACAACCACACAAATAACTACAACCACTACACCAACGACAACCACACCGACAACCACACCAACAACCACACAAATAACTACAACCACTACACCAACGACAACCACACCAACTATAACCACACCAACAACAACTACACCAACAACCACATTCCCACCCGTCACGAACACCACCACAGACACAACAGCCTCCCCATCTCCTGTTACCTACAGTCAGAGTGAGTACGATAGTTGTGATAAACAGAATCTGATCTGGAAACCGATCCTCAGTTTGAGTTCAGATCTCTGAGCTGTAATATGAGACTGAGTCACTTTGTTTGTAGTTTTTCTGAAAATGAGGATCAAATCTGCAGTTGTGTTATCTGAAGAAGTCATGAGGAACACCGTCCTACAACAGGTGAGTTTCCTCTGATCTGATATTGTTATCTTAGCAGATAACTGCACCATTAGGGACTTTCTAAAGACACGTGGATAAAAAATATGAGGATTAAATGTCTCCTAATAATATCTGGACGGTCAAGAAGCATGTAACTTTTGTAACAGAGTCTTTGTTGATTCTGACCTTTTCTACATCATATCTCAGCAGTTGTCATTTCCTTTTCCAGATCACGGATGAATTAGTGAAACGAGGGCTCCCAGGAAATTTCACTCTGCGCCTCATCAACTTCAATCCTACAACCACAGAGTGAAAGTTTACTGATCTTCACATTTAATCTCCTTTCTGTTGGACTCATTTGGGAACCTTTTCTGTATAAAACTGTCATTTCATCTTAAAATGAATAATAAATAAATCCAGTGTGTGGACTTTTGTTCCTCAGTACCGGCTTTTCATGTTTGTGTCTCCTGCTCTCTTGTGGCCAAAAAGGTGGACGACACCAACACCAGTAATCCACTGAGGCAACACAAGCTTTAACCTCACAGCACACGTTTGACTCATCTATGCTCCACTTGCCTTTATGACAGAAAACCTTTGAGAGACGAAAAAAAAAAAAAAAAATACAGCCCACCATTCACACCTTTCTAAAGTCACCAATCAACCTCATATAAGCTCTGGACTGCTGGAAGCCCACAACTACAACTGCTCATATGCAATTCTGAAAGCAATAACAAACCGCACAACGACTACAACTATCCCACCAACCACAGCTAGCAACACTACATTACCTCCACCCACCACATACACGCTGCTAACCACAACTAGCTCCAGACCAGCTGCAAACCCTCCATCTGTAATAACCGTCTCCCGTCAGTCGGAGCGTGAGTATGACTTAGTCAGGTCAACATTACTGAACTTCAACACTTCTCTGGCCTTGATTGTAATGTGGAGACTTTGTGTTCCTAGTTCTCGTCGGTTTGAGGGTCAGGATGTCCACTGGGACATCCTGACCCTCAAACCTCAAACCTCTGAGGAAACTATTAGGACCTTCATCATCAGGAGGGCAGTCTGGTCTAATCACACACTTCAGTCATGTAATAATAAGAGGAGCTTGAAAATGGAACAAAGAGCTTCAAATTCCAGCCAACAAACACTGACCACATTTCCTTGATTGTTAAGACAGAGCGAGCAGAGGAATCTGGATGAACCAGTTTCAGCTGCTGAAACACAATGGCACACTAAAGGGGAGGCTGCTAATACTGCTAATAAGCTCAGACTTCAATTACTCATAAATAAACCCAACCACATGTAGAGTCCAATTGTTTTTTCCTGGAGCATTAATGTTTTTCAAATTTCTGTTCAAAGTTTTGCTGCTTCTTAATAATCTGTTTTGTTTTTTTTTTGTTTTTTTTTCTCCAGCTGGAAAACATTAATGTTGTTCCAGACCATCAAGAACTGGACCAACCAGGAAGGTGTCACTGAGTGAGGTCATTCTAACTATAGTGTTTATTACTAAAAAAAAAAAGAAGATTTATTTCCCGATACATATTTTCCATATTCATGTTTTCTCGGTCTTGCCAAGTGTCAGTGTTTGTTTAAATTTTTTTGCATTGCTGTTTGAAACAGACACAAACTCAGCCTCTCCTGACTGTTACAAGTTGAATTAGTTGAATTTCTTTCTGCAGCACTGAAGTGGTAAACTCCTGAAGGATGGAACCCCCAATGGTTCAGAGGACATAGACACCATCATCTGCTGAATCCCAAAAACACACAAACAAGCCAGAAGGTGTCAGACTTGTTTAAAAGACGTCTGTTTTAATTCCAGTTGAATGAGCCCGAGCAGCATGTCAGTAGGAAAATTACACAGGTCACGGTTTCAAGATAGTGACAATAAATAAAACATCAGTTGGTTGTAAACTTGTTCATCATGAAGCCACATGATATTAAACTCTTTGTTGGTTTTTTAGCAGGGCGTGAAACTAACTTTAACAGCCAACCAGCCAACAAATATGAAGCCGGACCAGCCAAGGAAAATTCCTCCAGATCCTCCAGATTCTTGTCTGGCGGATCTTTTGTTGATAGTGATTGATTTTCAAATCAAAAGCAGCAGCAAAGACAGAGTTTTAGTAGTGTAACAGCTATAACAGTATTTGAAATTGTTGTGTTTGTGAAGTTTTGTTGGAGTAGTACTGTTAATTTCTAAAACTTTGTGTCATTGAAGAGCACAAAGAAAAGGAAGTGGTGTGATTGCCGTTTGCTCTGTTTGTCCATAGAAGCTAATGAAGTTCCAGACTTAGGACTTGGCAGAACTGAAGGTTAACCATCACACCATGTGCATGGCTGGTGGGTGAGTGTTAATTTCATACCCTCGAACTTTGTACACACATTCCTTCCTGCTGTCAAGCTGAACAGCAGATGGGGTGCGCTTGTTGTGTGTGAGTTACATTTATCTGATTGGACAGCAGGTGTAGATGAACCGAAACAAGCGCACCCCACTGACAAACACTGATATGAAAAAAGTAATAATAATAATAATAAATAAATAATAATGATAATAAAAATAGTAAAGAATAGACAAACAAAATACAGATGAACTTAATTTTTCAACAGAATCAAACAAGCAAGCCAGGACCCTGATAGTTAATGCACACCAAGAAATATCATTTAGTTTGAAATGTTTTTAAGGTGTTTGACAAACCTGAGGTGCACTTTGTAAGACAGAAGATCCTCTTTTTTAAATATTCTATTCAAAATGAGACAAAATGAAAAGACAAACCCTTGTGCATCTCGTGATTCTGAAAAATACTCCCAAAGAACAAAAAACATTTAAAATCTTTTTTTGTTTTACTCAGATTGCAAAAGAGAACACACACAAAAAACCACAACAAAAAACAAAAACAAAATGCTGAGTTCAGTCGGTTTCCCTTCATGAGAATTGCACATCATCGATATAAAATATGAACCTTCCTATGTACAGCTTGCAAAAGCAAAACCCGGCACCTCTAACTGCCGATGTTTGAAGAACAGGTACCGTTGGTTAAGGAGCCTAATTTAAACTCTATAAAAGCCAAAGGATGTAAGGCCACTTTTAGCTTGTCCCAACAAGCCTCGTCAGCGGAAAACAAGCATCCACACCCGAGCAAAACGAGTAACAAACCACCAGAAAGCTCCTGACTGGCCCGATATGAAATCTGTAACCTCTGCTGAATGCACTTCCTGGTGTCCCTGCAGACGTGACTTTGGTGGGCTGCAAAGCGCGAAACAATCCGAATAATGAAGGCGCCCTCGTTTTCTACGACCTTTGCTCACGTTTGCATCCATTTATTAGTTCAGTGGATTCTTTTTGGCATGGTCTAACTCCTGATGTGGTCTGGGATTAAATTCTGACTATTTTATATTAGGTAAATATCTTAGTTTGTAACAAACCATGCAAACACAGAACAACATCTTAAATATGAATTCCAAACATAACTTCCTGAGAATTTGACGTAAATGTCAAAAAATGCCCCGTCTCGCCCTTTTGATAACAAAGTCCTGGACAATCTGCTTAAACCACATCAGCACCAAAACCTGACAGGCTCTTTCTTCAGCTGATCAGAATTATTACTCAAGTTGCTCGGAGCGTGAATGCAGAAACACAAAGACAACGTGCGTCTCGTAACCATGACTGACATCTATCCACGTTCGCCGCTCAGAGACGTGAGGATAAAATCAAATATGTTTTGCTTTCATTAACGCGTTAATAGTTTTAAAGTAAAGTGTCCCTATTAGTAAATATCAGGAATTAGTAATAAAAAAAAACAAAAAACCCAGATTGTTCTGAGTGATTAAAAAAAACTCACAGATGTAAGAAAAAAAGGCTTTACTTCATTCCCTAAATGGCAGTTTTCCTTTTTAGAGGAGCATCGTGTGACTGTGATAATTATAATCCACTGAAGCAGGTGTCAGAATGTTCCCTTTAGTCTGTGAAACACATGCTCAGCCCAGATCACACAATTCAGAGTAAATATATACACATATGTAAAAAACGCTGAGGGATGAAGCTGCCTTTGTGTCTCAACTTGGTCCTTTCCATGTTGAATTCTCAATTCTCTCACAACCTGTTCTGTTTTCAACATTTTTGTGAACAGTGAACAGATTTAAAAATCTATTGAAAAGTTAATAACGTACAACGTCCCTGCCGCTGTCTGAAGAACTACACATTACACGATCTAAATCCAAACCTGATCAGAGCAGGAAGACAGTTTCACCCCTCTCATAAAAGTACAGTTATTGGTAGAGAAAACTCCACGGAATAGTTAGAAATGAATAAATAAGTTAAGAAACATCCCTTCACTGAGATTTAGCAGAATACAGAGAGGTGTACTCTGAATGAGTTGAGTTGTGTTATTTGACGAGGAATGAATGACACAAAATATTATTCCATCCTCACACGTAAAAACAGAATTTAAGGGTTCATGATGGTAAACAATACTTGTGTCTTTCTGTCCAGCATCCCCCTTTTTTTCTTAAATCTGAACCCACAGCTTGTTTGCATCTTTGTGTTTTTTTTATCTAAACATTTGTGTGTTTTTGTAACAGTGTGACACATTATAGTTGTTATATCAAACTATAATTCTTTGTACTTCACGGTAAAACACAGGAATGAGGGGGAAAAGATTAAATGAAACAAAATAAGGAATCTTTTTGTGGAATTTTGCCATTTCCTGTTTGCTTATGGACCAAACTCCCAAACGCTCTTCACATTAGCTCACAGGAAGTAAAGAAAGGCAGGTAGTTTGTCTTTAAAATGCTTTCTATAGTGTTTCACGTCTTTTAGAGTAAAAACCTTAAAATAACAGAAAAAAACTCTGACCTAAAGTGGTTTTTGTGCCTGTCTTAAGTTGTGGATGTTCATCTAAAATCAATAATAATAATAATAATATAATGATAATAAAGACCATTAAAGCTTCACCTTAATGCACAAAATGTTTCAACTTAAAAAAAATCAGTGCATCTGTGGTAACTTTTTAAAGCTCAAGTTGGACATTAAGCTGAAACAACAAAGAAAAACTAAACAATTTCAGGGCAAAGTATTTTCAGCTTTCACAGTTGAACAGTTTGGATCAGTCAAACCTCCTTCGAGAGTTTGTTGACAGAGAGTTTATGTGCTAAAGCCTCTTGTCAGCATGAATACTGGTGAGAAACAAACCATCATTAAAATGCACCAGAGTTTGACCGGTGAGCCGGCCGGTCAGCTGCTGTCTAGCTGCTTTCTCACGTACACAGATCAATTATTCTCATGTTGTATCTGAGGCTCCGTTGATCAAATCAAAGCCCTCAAAACAATAACAGACTGCTGGTAGTTGAACTACAGCTCGGGACCGTCAGTGCTTTGATTGAGTCTGGGCAGATCTTTTTAAAAGTCCTGGGGGGTGAAATCACACACTCGGCAAATTCATTCATCTCTTATGCACCCACCGCCGCCTTTGTCCTTCAGTTCCAAACATGAGACGTCATAGTTAAGAAGGAAATTCATTCTCACACATGAATACACACACACACAAAACCTTCTTCTGCATCCTTTCCTTGTTCCCACAGGTCAAAGGTCAGACATCGTAGTCAGGCAGGGCGGCGTAGCTGATGCCGCCGACAGACGGGGGGCTGGAGTGGAGAGGAAGAAGCCAACAGAAGACCGAACCTGGAGAGAACAAATAAACAAAATGATTGACCTGACAGCGCAAGAGCCACCGCCGGCGAACACAAACACACCTCTGCCAAAAACCTCCCGCAGCAGAGCCAGCTTGGGTTTGCGGGTGTGCGCGGCGTGGTGAGGCAGCTGTGAGGAGGAAGAGGAGGAGCCCGAAGTGGACGAAGAGCCTCTGTCCTTGATCATCAGTCTGTTCCTCATCTGCTCTATGGGAGTCTCATCTGTGATGATGGAGATGAGCTGCAGGGCAGAAAGGAAGAGACGTCCGCCATCAGACACTGAAGCTCAGTGTTTCGGGATATACGGGACATTTTTGTGTCCACTGTGTTTCATTCATTCAGTTATCTATAAAAATGTGTGTGCTCGTACCTGATCATAGAAGATAACCATGACAAACACACCGAACAGCACCGACTCCACCAGGAGGATGATGTAGTGAGCTCTGAAGAAGAAACACAAGCAGAAATGAGAGAAGCAGAAGAAGAAGAGCTGCTCCTCAGCCCTCATCGCCCCTCGCTGCAGCACTCACACTATTAGATGTTTGCTGGGCGACTCCTCTCCCTCCTTCTCTGCATCTCCGTCCCCCTCGGTCCTGATCCGCCACACCCAGGCCGACACCACCAGCACCAGGGAGTACAGGCTGGCCATCCCTGCAGGTGGAGCCACAGCGACAGTCACAGTGTGTTCAGGGGAGGCTGAGGAGGAGGGATGGACAACACTCACCGGTGTAGAAGAGAAACTGGATGAAATACTTCTGGTTCAGCTCCCCGACACAGTTGTTGATCCTGAAAAAGAAGATGGCAGAAGTCTGAGAGATGACAAAGAGAAGAAGACAGAAGGACGGCTGTGGAACGCTGCGGGAGGCTGCGGGGTGTTTCCTCACCACGGACAGTGGTGGTCCATGCGGCGTATACACCTCTGACAGACGCGGCAGTGGTGCGCCCTGGGAGGTCTGTAGGTTTCGCAGCGGTTACAGACCGTCCAGCCCTCGCAGCCCTGCAAACAACAGGAAACAACATTTCTGTTAATTTGCGTTGTCAAACGTCAGATGGCCTCCCCCAGTGCATGCTGGGATCGGCTCCAGATGCCCTGTGCAGTAGAGTGCTGCAGATAACAGGATATGTTCTTCACACACATGTGACATCTTGCTTGAAGCCACTGCAGTTAAGGAAACACAATAAGGACGTCATCGCCATCACTGGCTCAGAAACTCTTTTCCAGACGTGTGTCATGAAGCTCATGAGCTCATAATAACAAACTCCAACACAGAAACAAGTGAAGCGGTCCAGATGTAAACATCTGAGATCACTGGAGCTGTAATCTCCGTGAATCTACCTCCATTAACGGCTCTTGTCTGAAGCTCTCTGTTCACGATATCACTGAAGTCAAATGATGAATCAGTTTCATGTTATTTTTAATCTGTTGAACTAATTCTACTTTAATCTGTGATCTGTAATTAAAGAGCTTCAGTGGAGAAGAAATGTGTGACTCACCCGCTCGTTCATCCGAGACGACTGCGAGCGAAGGTCTGAGAAGTCGATGGCTGTGTCAGGAAGAGGGACCATGCCTGCAACACCACCACCACCACAACACACGAGGGTGAAGCAGAAGGGTTTAACTTGCTTTTCTCTAACTTCCTTCTTATTAATCAGAATAATAAACATAAACGCAGACGGTTTTCTGACCCGGATCTGAGAAGACGGCTTTAGAGTGACAGGCCAGCAGCAGCAGCAGAATCAGGTTGAAGACTGATCCATGCAGAGTGCACCACATGCTGTCAGCAAAGACACAAAAGACTGACACTATTACCGCAAACACACACAAGTTCATCACTTTTATTCTCCCACTGCATCGTTCATTAATCTGTTACAATTAAAACTTGTTTTGTTTTGTTGGACTTGTGGTCCAAAACCAAAGAGCTAATAACCCATTTACATAAGATTACAGCAAGTAATGTGGAGAAATCACAAATGTATAAATCTGATATCTCATTTTCTTTCAGTTCATCTGCGAATCGATTCATAATTAAAGAGATTTTGTCAATCCATCATACTTTTTATTGTTACCTTTGATTTATCAGGAAAGAAGCGACAAAGAAAAGATATGTATGAGTCATAAAATAATCACAACACAGAATCATCTGATGTCCTTCATTTGTTCACTGACTTGGTGGGTTTTGGCTCAAAATACAATAGATCTTCACATGAAGAGGAGTTACAGGCCGAATTTAAGTGTGAGTGTTGAGGCTTTTGAAAACACTGTTGTTCTGCTTTTTAGTGACTGAATTCTTCCACCAACAACCGATGAAACCTTAAATTCCGTTTCATCGTGAGGGAGGTCTGATCCGGAGGAATAACAGGTGGGTGTTTGGATGCCTCGGCTGGTAAACAAACAGACAACAACACGTTATGTGGCGACGGTGAGGAACACTCCAACACGCAAAAGTGTCAGAAATATCACCGAAAAATCGGCTTTGACATCGATCCGGCTGACGGAGACAGAGACGCTGCCGTCGGCTGACAGCGGGGCGAGCCGGCGCCATGTCGGCCGCCTTTTGACCGATTCAACCGGCGCGAAAGGACAAAACACCGACCTGTCGGAGAAGGTGGGGATGAGGACATACTGCACCACCACGTAGTCCGCGTAAAACACGCTGAAGTAGGTCAAAACCAGGCAGATTACGCCGCAGGGGTCTCGCCTACAGCGAAGAGACGCCATCTTCTGCCGGGCTCCGCCCCGCGTGCCACTTCCGCGTGACGTCACAGACAAACCTGGCGCTGCCTTCCCGGAGCGTAGGAAAAAAGATAAAGGGCCTCTTCATTCAACTTCAGAAGAAAATTATTATTATTCACAGAAAAATCTGCTTTTCTGTCTCAGGTTGGGTTGGGACTGCTAAGTTATTTATTCATTTATTTATTATTTCGTTTTCTTGCTCTTTTAAGGATTTTCTTTACTTTGTATGATCATACCGTTTAACAAATAATCAGTCTTTACAAATAAAGTTTTTCATCATATCAGTATTGTTATTATTTGTTTTTGTCAATGTCAGCATATCAAAGCTGCTAATATCTGTATTTTCTTCCTAAATATTTCAATCTACTACACAATAAAAAAAAAAAGTGATTGAATTTCCTGCAACAGACTCCCGAAGTTTCACATATTTTAATCCAAAACAGGAGAAAAAACACATTTATTGACTTATTCATCAGTTTCGACAAGAATTTAAAGAAACAAATGGAATAAAAATAATTTTTACGGAGTGGCTGAAAACATGTACGACAATAATTTCACCTGAAGGCATCATGAATCTCAAGTTTGTGTTATTGGGTCGCAGCATTTTTTGTGTTACTTTTTAATTTCAAAAACAACACGGATAATAATAATAATAATAATAATAATAATAATAATAATAATAATAATAATAATAATAATAATAATAAACGGTCAGTAGGTGGCAGTAACCTTCTTCCTGTACTATAATGACGTTTTTGCTCCTCCCTTTAATGGGCGGGGCCAGTAACACTTTTTGTTACTGCAGTCTCCCAGGACGTGTAAAGTGTGTGTCCGTGCGTGTGTGTGAATATACAGATATATGTATATGTACATATGTCGGTGTATGTCGGTGTGTGTCAGTGTGTGTCTGTGTTTGTAGTTGTCGCCACTTTTTCTGCTGCTCCGCCACAAACTCGCCGTCTTTTTTCCATCCGGCTCCGAAGTTAAAGCAGTTTTCTGTTTTTTTCCTGTTTTTGTAGTTTCTGTTGCCTTCCTCCTTCTTCTTCTTCTTCTTCTTCTTCTTCTTCTTCTTCTTCGGACTGTTTTCCTCGAAGTGGAAATAAAGAAAGCAGGAACCAGAAGAAGAAGAAGCAGCCCAACCTGGAGCAGAAGGGCCATGGAGGTTCCTGGTATGCAGGTAAGCGGGGAAAGGTGGACGGCAGGCCCGGAATCAGAGGCTGGTTTTCGGCCTTATCCGCCCACAAAAGCCGTTAAAAAAACAACAACAACAAAAACACGTCCAACACTGAAGTGTGAAATCAAACCAGCTGTCGCAGCTAACGTGAAGAAAAGTGACTTTAATTCAGTTTGATATCAACTTGTTGCTGTTTAAAGGCACTTTTTTACACTTTTTATTCCATTTCATGGCGTTCAGCCCTCCAATAATCTGGATTTACTTCATTAAAATCAGACTTTTCATCCTCCATAGCTGGTTTGTATGGAGCCCAGCTTGTAGTTGTCTAAGTTTCATATATCCAAACATATTTTACTCTAAATTACAGATGTACTGGACTATAACCTTTTCCAGTGACTTCACTGTGACTTTATCAGCTCTGAGTTTATTATGACTAAATTCCATTTACAGTCTTTGTTCAGTGGCTGGGACGTGTCATTTGGAGTCCAGGTTGAATGCAAAGCGACATATGATGTCCATATAAACCCCTGTAGGGATTTATGATGTAACACTGGTAGTTTATGGAGAGCTGAGGGTGTTTATAATGTCCACATATTGACTTATACTGTGATGATGGATCAACACAGTGAGTTTACACAGATATTCTGGTGTTTATATCTTGTGACTTATATTTGGAAACGGGTCCTCCAAAAACACTTTCCAGTCATTTTAGTGTTCTTATCTTCATTATAATTCATCTGCTGCTGTAAACTGGCTTCTTTGTGCCATTCCGCCTATTTACCTGCATTTCCATAGATTCAAATCTTTATACCTGATGATGGGCCTGAAGTGTCGGTCCCTCGATGTCCTCGCTTTAGTGACCTATATTGTGTGTTTGTTGCTGAGCAGTGACTTTGTGTTGTTTATGATCTTGTTTTTGTTGTTTTGGGCTTACTATGACGTGACTACCTCTCTGGTTTAACATCCGATTTATACAATGTCCCAGAATGCGCCTGTTGGTTTTTATTGTTGTTGTTGTCAGGTGAGTGATGATCTGGTTAAGGTGCGTTCAGGCCTCTCGCTGCTCTGAGGTGTGTCTACCTGAGGGACCGGCTGCCTGGCTGTCAGCTCTCTCGCTCTGCTGGCTCTGTTTGTGCCAGGTGGGCGGGAGGGGAAGTGATGTCACGGGCCGCTTAAGACAACACACCTGACACCAGCCAGCTGCTGCAGCACCGAGGATTGTTGTGTAACGTTGAATCTACTGACTGTCACCGGACATGCTCCAGTTCGAGTTAAGGCTTCGATCGATGTGTAGTTCTCCTTATTGTGGATTAATCATTCAGATGAGCAATTTTCTCAAAATAATCCAAATAATAATAAACAGCTGGAGCCCCAGATCCCCTCTGAGGGGAAAAAAAGCATCATCCATCAATCCGAGAAAACCGTCTACGCAAACAGTCAATAAATTAATTTAATCTTCAATTCATTTCTAAATCAAATACCGAGGAGGATTAAATTTTTGTCCGTTGAAGTTTGATAAAGTGATCGGCCACCCAGCAGGAGGATTAAAAAAGACAGATCTCCTCAGCACAACTATGCTGTTCTGAAATCCGAACACTTGAGGAGACGTTTTTTTAGGTCGTGATTAACATCAGATGACTGACGTTCACACTCTGGCCCCCCCGGCTGCAACCAAAAAAGAGAGAAAGAACAAAACATGAAGCAGAAGAGTCTTATGTCATTTGAAAATTGTGTAATCATGACCAAAGTTGCTCAGCTGACTGTTATTTAGAAAGAAACAGTGTGTTAATAATACGGCGCATTGTTCGGCTGCTTCCCAAAGGCCTGTCTTTGTGTTGATGAGCTCTTTCAGGGCGTCCCACAGTGAATTACAGCAGAGGGAAGACACCGAGCCTGAAATAGTCCAACTCTGGGACATTATTACGTTTTCCATCACATGAAGATGGAAACTGATGCTTGTTTGTATTATTTGTTCGCCTTTCTGTGGACATCGATCTCAGAACAAAAAAGAAAAGCAGCCTTTTTCTTTTTTTACAAGTTGGAGTGCTTTTATGTCATTTTGGCCTCAACAAGGGCCAAAAACATTCTGTATTTCTCAGGGTCACTCTGTTGACTCTCAGCGTTGCGTTGATCGTATTGTTGACTTTGTAAACGATTCGAGCACGTTGTGGTTTGATTCCTGTGGACTGACTGAAACACTTTATCTATCTGAAGCAGCTACTTTGGTTTTTCAGAAGTTGTGCGGCCTCTAATATCCGTATTATTCTTCTGGTGTCTCTTTATTCTCTTTGTGTCATTGTTGTGCGCATGTTGGCGTGTTGTTGTCGTCCAGCCTCAGATCTGCTGTTCATGGTTTGTCGTTTTTGTATTTGCAGATGATAAATCAGACATCCATCCACTTCTGATGCAGCTTGATTGGCCTTTTCTTGTGTAATTGTTGTTTGAAACTGATTCAACACTTTCAGGAACAGGACACGTTTTTATTGCTGCCTTTAAAACGGTTTCTCTATCTGAACCTTTATAGGTTGATCCGGATGGCTGTAGCCAATCCAGACATGGTTCCATATCCACAGAATCATCTCCAGGACAGAGTCAAACCGTAAAAATCTTTTCAGTCAATCCTTTAGATTTATTTTGAAACCATATAGGTCATTGGTCTGAGAAAAAGCAGCGTTGTAAGCATCAATCGATCAAAAGTGAACTGTGTGAATGTGACGTTTAGGGACCGTCTGCAGAGTGAATTTGTGTTTGCAGTTAAAGGGATGATGGCCTAAAAAAAAAAAATTCTCAGAGTTGAATCCCACTGGCTGCTGCTGACCTCTGACCTTCATCTGTGCTGAGCGATGAGGACTTCCTGTCTCTCTGAACTGTAACTCTTTACAGGAGATCAGCTCTTTCCCGTGCTCCCCCGTCGAACCTTCCATCTCAGGCCATCCGTCAGCTGACACTGCGGGGACGCCACCAGCAGGCGTGTCCTCGGAGATCAAACGCGTCCTCGTCCTCTCTTTCAGAGCTCCGGTTCTCAGGAATGTCGTCGTGACATAATCACAGACTCCTCTGGGTTGAAACTCTGATGTGTGTTTCTGGGTGAGAAACGAGTTTTGATTATAAAGGGTGAGTCAGTTTTTCTGGGCCGTGCATCAGAGCAGAGTTTTGACTCTGCTCCTCCTGAACTCACTTTGTTTACATTCAGATTCACCTCCAGTAAAAAGTTCATTGGGAAACATTTGGGGAACGATTGAAGGGTGTAAGAATACCAAACATTCATCGGTTTCAGAGTATGATTCTTTTTGGGATATTTCGAGCAATGAGAGCCCAAGAATCCAAAAATAGCTCCGGCATGAGTAGCTAAGTGAGGATTGTGTTTGTGACTTTTAGAATACAGTATTTTGGAAAAATGCAGATCCCGTCATGTTTTTTTGGTCACAGGAAATGTGAAGAGCGGCTGAGATTTTCACATGACGCGTCTCAGCAAAGGTTGTTTTTGAAAGTGCTGTGTTTGTGCTTCCTCCTCCAGCAGCTGTGACCTTTGACCTCCAACACAGATACTCGTATAGAGCGTTCTTGTTTGGATATTTGAACGGCACTTGTTAGTAAAAACATAGAGCGCTCTCCTTTCTGTCCTACAGAGAGTTTCCATGGCTTTTTTTTTTTTTTTTCCTGGGCAGCCGAGTGTTTGCATGTCAGACTGAAGAGAGTTCACTGACCTTTAAAAACCAGCTCCGGCTCTCTGCTCCGTCTATCTGAGTATCTGTGACCTGGATCCTGCCTTATTGACAGAGGTCCCCTAATCTAAAATGTAAAATGCTGCTGTAAAAGTGTGTGTCTGCTCAACACTGTAAGATTTAAATCTTCAGTCCACAGTCCACAAAAGAAAAAGCAATCAATAAATATTATTCATTACATTAATTTTATAGGTGAACAGAATTGTAAATGTTTACGCTGTCTGAAGGTTTAAAGGTCCATGAGGTCTTAAGGTAGACCTCCATGGGATGTTTGATTCTAAGTCAGGTCTTTCAGTTAACACGTGCTTTAAAAGCAGCAGTCAGGACTTCCTGAACTTTGTGATGTCACAACGAGGCAGTTAATGTTCCCAGAGTTTACAGTTGTTTTCATTTCATTTCTGACAACTCAGAAAGCTGATTTAAAGAATGGAAAAACAGTTTGCAGTTAGTTTTCCTTTGACCGACTGATCAAATGAGATTTTCTGCCTTCAGATATAATTTGTGTGAGAATGTTCCAACAGAAAACGATCAGGATATGAGGCTTTTGTTTTGAAAAGCAGCATTGGTTGTCTCAGTCATTCCAGATCAGACAAGTTCCTCTTTTGAATGTTATTTTGATTCGTTTGTTTTGGTTATTTTGGCAGGTTGTGATCCGTTCAAAGTATCTGCTGGTTATTTTATCGAGCATTAATGTCATCACTTGGCTGAAAGTTTCAGACAACAGGCGGCTTTATGTTTATGTAAATAAGCATTCGTCAGGTTTTGCTTCAAGGCAGAAGCTCTTCCTCCGTCCGTTGTGTCAGCGCAGCATTGTGTAAATAACGAACTGTTGTGCTTTCTGTTACCGGTTGCATTTCTCACCTTAAACCTCTTCATGCATGTTGATGAAGTCAGTTTCTTGGTGTTCAGGCAGCTCCGCCTCACCTTGGTGACGGGTTCTTTAATAACCTTGTTCATACAAGAAGTTTTATTTTGGGGCCTTTGTGTTGTGATTGTCCAGCACACTGGTCCAATGGTTGCATAGTGGGGGAATGACTCAGTGAGTTCACTTGGAACATTTCAAAAATAGCAGTTATCAAATGATTTTCTCATCCACTTCCTGTTCAGAATCATGCTGGCGTGTTTAAAGACAACACAATCTTTAAGAGTGCATTCATCAGAACGAGCCGAGTTTGTATCTTCGGTTAAACATTAACAACTGGGGCTGTTTGCATTAGTCCAGTTTTCCTTCACTCTGTAAATGATAAGCTGCAGTTTAAATTCTATAAGTTTTATTTAAAGGTTATTTTGAGGATAATTACCTGGAGCTGAGATCTTTGTGTGTCTCTTTGTGTCTCTTTGTGTGGGTCAGTGTGTCGTCCAGCACGTTACATTTTTCTTTTTGTTTTTATCTATTATCCCCACGAGAAGCAAATAAATCTGTTAAATTGTATAGATTGTGTTTAATGGAATAAGTTTTATTTCATGGCTGGAAAACTGTTCTCAAACTTTTCTTTCATTAGTACACAAACAGCGGTTTTTATGTTTGGAAGAAAAAAAAGGCAGATTAAACTTTTAATCAGGACCTTCCGAAGCTGCTTTTAGTGTTTTCCATCAGAAGGCAAAGCTGGGATGATAAAAATGAGAGAGAGAGAGAGAGAGAGCTGTAGTCTCTCGTCCCTCAGGGGAGCGCCTGTGGGTGGTAATTAAGTCATAACATCATCATTAGCTATCGAAGCTTCCTTATTGGCTCCAGGTGAATTATCAGGTCGCACTTTGTTTGATACACAAAGAGAATTATTTATGAGACAACATCGTGTGCTGTAATTCTGTCGAACGTCATTAAAATAGGAAATAAATTAGCAGCCAATTTGATAAATGATATTTGTGATTAATTGCCAGTGAAAATAAGAATTATCTCCAGACCTGAAACAAACATGGAGCAAACAGAAGATTTGGTGTGAGCTGGAGCTCCGATCTGGTTCAGGTGGAGCTGGACGTCATTCCACAACACAAAAGTCGTGTAGCTGCAGGAACGACGGGGCGTTACAACGTGTCAGTCATAAAAACGTTTGAGTCACAGCAGGTGAAACTCCACAAAATGTGAAAGTAGGAATGTCCGACGGTTATTGGTGTCCAACCTCTGGAGACCTCGATCCCAGACTCCACTTTTATATTCAGTCTGCTTACAGACAAAAATGAATCTTCTCCATGTGTGGACAAGTTTAACCGAGCTTTTAGTCCAAATGGACTCTTCTGAGCTTTAGTTTTATTCTTTGCTGGATCAGACGGAGGCAGGAAAGGAAAGTTACAGGTTGTGGTTATTTTCTATTTTGGGTTAAATTTAGCAGTTTAACCCGGAAATGAGCCGCCCTCTGAATCTTTATGTTCAAACCATGTGTGTATAAACTGTGTTTCATCTCAGTCTGCTGGACTGAAACTGGATGAAACTAAACGCACCCTCAGAGGTTTCTTTTGTTTTTCTTCTCTGCGTCTTGTTTGATTTTCATGTGTTGTGCGTTGTGATGTTGATTTTGTCACACAGAGTTTCTATTGTGCGATTCCCTGTGAATCCATGTTTCTTTGCTTCTCCTCTCCGTCTGCGCTGAGCTGAAAGTATCATTAGACACCAACCACTGTATTTGCTGACAGGGTGTGGCAACACTGTGGGCACTATCCGTGTGCGTGTGTGTGTGCGTGTGTGTGCGTGTGTGTTGTGACTGTTCCTTTTTTTAGTTCAGAGAGGAAGCTTGGCCACCATCGTTGGAATATCGTACGCTGCCGTGGGCGTGTTTATTAAATGTTCTCCCAAATAATTTGGGGGAGTCGAAGTAGAAATGTGAGTGTGTGTCTGTGTGTGTTTGGCAGCTGTTGAATGTCTCCACAGTTCACACTAACAGGGAGTGCACTAATAATAATAAATAGACCATAATGTGAAATGCCAAAATTCTGCGTTTGCTCTCGGTGATCTCTTTTTTTTTTTTTTTTTTTGACGCCTCCGTTGGGATAAAACACTCACAGAACTCTTATTGTGAAGGTGCAAACATGAAAAACTGTAAAAGCACAAAGTGGAAAAAGTTTCCTCTGAAGTTTCTGCCGTTTAACAACCGCAGCAGAGTTTAGGAAATGAATGTAAGCCCTCAGAGATAAGTGTGTGTGTGTGTTTGTGTGGTCAGGCAGCTGTGTGCGTTCAGTTCCTGTTATCTTAAACTGCCATGCTTGTTTCCTTGTGCGTTTTATGGCTTGCTTTTTTTGTGTGTGTGTCTGTTTGTGGTTTTGTGAGTCTGTGCGATGTCAACATGGCTGTTGTGTCACTGGTGAAAATGAGAGTCAAAGTAGTTGGGAATGTGTCGTGTGTAAGATTTATTCTTAATTTTCTGCAGAATGAATTTGTGAAGAATTGAGCAGCGATGTCAGAGAAATGAAAAACAGAATGATTTTATCTGATGCATTTATCCTCTTCTCTCGTGTTTCTCGGTCAGAGTTCTCAGATTGATCCGGAGGAGTTGTTCACTAAATTAGATCGGATCGGAAAAGGATCCTTCGGAGAGGTTTGCTTCCTTCTTTCACATTCATTTTGTTTCCACCTTTTTTTTGCTCTTTGACCGTTGATCCCCGTCTCCTCCTCCGTCAGGTGTTTAAAGGCATCGATAATCGTACTCAGAGCGTCGTCGCCATAAAGACCATCGACCTGGAGGAGGCCGAAGATGAGATCGAGGACATCCAGCAGGAGATCACCGTCCTCAGTCAGTGCGACAGTCCGTACATCACCAAGTACTACGGCTCCTACCTGAAGGTGAGACACCAGCGTGCACAAACTGAAAGAAGTTTCTTTTTTGGATCAGTTTGACTGCCACGTTAGAGTGGAAAAAGGATGACCTTTAATTTTAAGGTGATATGCTGACTTCCAGGGCAGCAAACTGTGGATCATCATGGAGTATCTTGGTGGAGGCTCGGCGCTCGACTTGGTGAGTGTGAAAACGGAGAGTCATGATTTTATTTCCTCATACTGAGCAAAAGTTTAAAGCTGCGAGAACCACGGAGGGGCTGAGTGTGTACTTTGGTGCCATCATATGGAAAACTGTGGCTCTGTAAAGCAACACAAACCAGGCCGTCAATTAAACTGAACCTGAATCTGCTGTGTTCAGACTTGTTTTAAAAGACACTAATCAGGGTGTGTTTCAGTTCTCACAAACAGCCTCCGGCCTTCAGTGTGTGTCATCACTCAGGGTGTGTGTGTGTGTGTGCGTGCAGCTGCGGGCAGGTCCGTTTGATGAGTCCCAGATTGCCACCATGCTGAAGGAGATCCTGAAGGGGCTGGACTACCTGCACTCCGAGAAGAAGATCCACAGAGACATCAAAGGTGCGAGCAGGATGGAACGCCGCCTTCATAGAAATGATAAAACAGACGCAGTCCAAATCGAACCTGGATCAGCAGGATCGTCTGGTTTTACTGCCGCAGACTCCTCATTGTTATTATTTCTCTGCAGCCGCCAACGTCCTGCTGTCCGAACACGGTCAGGTGAAGCTGGCCGACTTCGGCGTGGCCGGTCAGCTGACCGACACGCAGATCAAGAGGGAAACCTTCGTGGGAACGCCGTTCTGGATGGCTCCTGAGGTCATCCAGCAGTCCGCCTACGACTCCAAGGTCAGTCAACCAGAAGAGCTCAAACACACTCGGCCGTCTCTGGTCCGTTGACCTTCTTTGCCTGTTGCCATAACAACCACATGGTCTCGCTGGCGTTGAGGTCGTTTGCATCGTTTCCACAAACTCATGCTTTTGTTGGCAGTTGACAGAAACACCTGGACGTCGTCTGTGTGTTGTGTTGCCGCAGCCATTGTCTCGGAGGGGACTCCCTCTTCTTTGTTTGCTCAGTTGACTCGACGGAGGCGGCACCCTCAGAGTCGCACAACACAACACAACACAACACAACACAAACAGCTGCTTCAATTAGTTACCTGTTAACAAACAAATCACATCATGAGACGTCTGACTGCTGCATGCCTGAGAAGGAGGTGTGTGTCTGTGTGCGTCTAAACCCATTAGGGGGTGTGTTCTTTGTCTTGATATGGTTTGATTGTGAAGTTGTGTGTGTTGTGAAGTGTTACAATGTTACTCATTGCTAAATGTCCAAAGTCTTCTTCTGGATTTGTCACTCCTGTGTGTGTCAAATTGGACAAATCATAAAAATAAAAAAACAACAAATCAAAGTTTATTCCTCCGAAATACGAACGGAGATAATTCTTCTGTTAAGAATGAAAATCAGACAAATGTTTCTTACAAGTTACAAAATATTAAGGAGGTTCTTTTATTTTGGAGGGTTGACTGTCCCAGATTTCTTCTTCTTCTTTTTCAGATTTTAGTCACAAGAGTTTGATTTTAAAAATGCTGATAAACTGTGAGGACAAAGTCTGACTTGTTCAAATATCAGACGCTCCAGACTCAACAGACGTAACCTGATCGGGCAGAACAAGAAGGCTGCCATTGTGTTTAAAAGACTGCATGTGGTGGTGTTGTTGTTGTGTCGAGCAGCAAATGCCATGTAACTGTGGCAGCACTTTCAAATCTGAGCAGAGATGTCGGAAGATGTTTCAGGGTTTTGTGTTGAATTTGTAACTTTGAGACAAAAAATTATTAAAACTTTGATTTGAGAGAAAATTTTGACTTTGTGGGGATTTTACCTTTTTTTTTTGCTGATACAAGGAGTCTGTTAGCTTAGCTTAGCATCAATGCTAATTCCTGAAGCTGTGATTTATTTATTGTTTGTAGGAACCTTGGCTAGCAGTTTCCCTCTGTTTCCAGTCTTTATGCTAAGCTAAGATAATCTCTTCTTGAATCCAGCTTTGTATTAAGTCGTACAGATGTGTGTGTGTGTGTGTGTGTGTGTGTGTGTGTGTGTGTTTGGGTGATGGTGGGGTTGTCTTCTCTGCTCAAAGTGTCATACGTTCAGTGTGTAACAATAATGGAGCTGGTGGAATTAACAAACAGTGAGTGAGCTTCTTCATGTAATGTGATGCTGAGCAGCGACAACTGTACAACTGTGTGTGTCTGTGTGTCTGTGTGTGTCTGTGTGTGTGAACACGTCTGCTGCTCACCTGGCCCACACATGGTTATTGGAGCAAGTTGAGAAGACGTGACATTTAACCTGTGTGCATGTGCCACTTCTGAGTGTGTGTTTGCTTTTGTGCGTCTGTGTGTGTGTGTGTGTGTGTGTGTGTGTGTGTTTGTTCTTGGTGAGGTTGACATATGGTTAGCTGGAGTTACAGCTATCATCCACCCAACACTGTGTGTGTGTCTCCTTGTGTATAAATAGTTGTGTCACCTTGAACACATTGCGGAAAAAATGAACAAACATCATTTCTGATAATTTTTTTTTTTTTAAGCGTCTTGTTTGTGTTTGTGTTGTTTTGTTTTTCATCCTGAACAGTTTTTGTGTGCGTGCTGTTTTGCATCAGGCCTTAATAATCCATCCGTGGAGATAAATTCATCGCCGGGTTGGATTCGCACTGAATCTCCCGTCTCCATGGAAACGATACAAAACATCCTATCAGAATAAAAGGCGGCCGATGCCAGACGTGTGTGTAATCCAGCCTGTGTGCGTCTCTCCAGGCCGACATTTGGTCTCTGGGCATCACCGCCATCGAGCTCGCCAAGGGCGAACCCCCCAACTCCGACATGCACCCGATGCGAGTTCTCTTCCACATCCCAAAGTCTCCGCCCCCGACGCTGACCGGAGATTTCTCCAAGAGCTTCAAGGAGTTCACCGAGGCCTGTCTCAACAAGGACCCTGCCTTCGTAAGACACACAACAGACACACAAAAGACACGCAAGCCTTCCAGTAAAGATCGTTTTCTGATGAATTAGGTTTCAATCGCTGATAAATGTGTTTTGATGCATCACATCATTCGTGTAGCAGATAAAGATGATCCTGATCCTCAGATCAGCCGCAGGATGTTTTAAAGTGACTCTAGAAGTTTATTTATTTTATTTTATGTTTTAATATTGATGTAATTTAAATGATCCTGACTTCTTTTAACTTTTTGAATGAACTTCTGATTTTATGTGTTTTTCACTGCCATCCTGTTGAGCGTCATGTGAATTGGCTGTTGCATTCTGGGTAATGTGCCGTCATTCACCTGAAGCTGTTCTGCAGCTCGTTGCCCCTTGCTGCCTCCTGGTGGTCAGAACCAGAGGGATGTCAGACGGGCGTGCGACCACAGGCCTCACTCTCTCTCTCTCTGTGCAGCGTCCCACGGCCAAGGAGCTCCTCAAACACAAGTTCATCATCAAACACTGCAAGAAGACGTCCTACCTCAGCGAGCTGATCGACAGGTACCGGCGGTGGAGGGAGGAGGGACACAGCGACAGCAGCTCCGAAGACTCCGACAGGTGAGTTCACTGCCGTTTGAATCGTGCTCAGCCTGCTTCAGATAACTCAACACAATGTGCTGACGTTGTGGTTTTGGCTTTTGCTGTTGCAGTTGCTCAGTTTTATTTTTCTGTTCTGTCGCACACATCGCACATATCTGCATTGATTTCACAGCAGGAACACGCACAAACATTTTCTTGTTCTCACTGAGATAAATGAAAGTTTTTAAAATTCAAACTCCTTCATTTGTTTCATAAAGGAGCAAAAGATTAAGCAATAAAATGTTGTGATACTGAACTCCTTTTTTTTTCTAAGCTGTAGCTGTGTGACATGAAACTAGAGCTCAGTGAGTAACATCAGTGTGTTTGTGTGTTGTGTGTTTTGTGTAAAGTGAGTTCAGTAACAAAGAAAACAGCGAGTCCCCTGAATGGTCCTTCACCACCGTCCGTAAGAAGAAGACGGAGGGACGGAAAGTCCTCAACGGGACGGTCAGCAACACTTTTCCTTTTCTGCTTACTGTGAATAGAAAAGCACCAAACTGAAACTCACCGTCCTCTTTGTGTTCGTCTGAGCAGGTTCAGGATCAGCTGAGTAAATCTGGCAGCCTGACGACCGTCATCTCTCCCGTCTTCTCGGAGGTCGGTGTCTTTATTTCAGTGCAGAACTCACGCTGTGTGTGTGAAAAGTGGAGCAAAGTAACAAGTTTGTGTGTCCTGCAGCTCAAACAGCAGCATAAAGAGCACTCTGAGCAGCGAATGGCCATCGAGGAGCTGGAGCGCAACATCCGATTGGCCGAAGACATCTGCCCGGGCATCACGGACAGGATGGTGACGCACATCATTGCCAGGTACCAGAAGTACGTCGTCTCATATCAACAGCAAATCTTTGAATCCACATTGTTAACATAAACCGGTTTAACCATCTTTAGGCTTCAAATGAAATTGTTTTCATTTAAAAAAGTGAACTTTGGAAACCATCAAATCAACACAACAGGTTGTTGTTTTTTTGTGTTGGCGTTATTTTAACACACATCTTCTTTGTCAGATTCACGACCAACTGAAGGACGCTGAGGAGGAGGAGGAGGAGGAGGAAGGTTAAATGAAGAGAGACTGTGTCTCCGTACGGTGACGCTGCTGGTTTATAGGAAACGGGAGATTTGCTGTGCGATGTCTCCTCGCTGTACACACACACACACACACACACGCTCCTAATGTAATATATACACTATATATTATAAATATAAACATGTATGTTAACACTGCTGCTGGTTGAGGACCGGACCAGATCCAGAACTGGTCTGAATGTTTGAAAGTACGACTTGTGTTGTCAGTTGGATTTGTGGTTTTCATTCCCCATTTTTAGGATCACAAACTTCTCTCTCGCTCTTTCTCACTTTCTTTTGTTAGTTTTTTCCCTTTTGTTTTGTCGGACTTAAGTCCATAAGTCCTGAAGTAATCGTCGCCGTTCTCCGTACGTGCCTTCAAGTCTTCACACAATCAGTCATTTTCTAAAAGAAGACGGAACTTTTTCTTTTTTTTTTTTTTACTGCAGATGTGTTTGTTTTGTGTTTTTGTAGAAACATACAGACAGTGTATGTCGGGAGGGTTGTCGTCCGTCAGCAGTGGTGTGGTTGGTGTCATGGCTTGCCTTGACTTTGTATATTTCTTTATGTTTGTTGTGTAGCACTTCAGACAGATGACATGCCAATATTGATTTTTGTCTCGTTGTCTTCAGTAAGAGTTTGATCGCAGCTCTCTGATCTGGGAAGTCCAAACTTCAAATGTTCAGCTCTTTCTTCTGTAGGCAGCTAGTAGCTTTCTAAGCAGTCAGCTAACTAACTGCTGAATCACATTAAAGTCGGCTCGGGACATAATTTAACTGGGGGAGGGAAAAAAAAAGCACAAACTGGTCTTCTACTCGTGTTCTGGAAAGTCTCCTTTTCCACTTTGCATCAGTTCTGGGAAAACGAGCTGTCGGCTGAACTCGTCTGAACGTTGATCCTATTTCAACGTGATTCCGAAGCCTTCAGGTGTTTTTGTATCCGGACGTCGTCGTCAGGAGCTGCGATCGAAGGTCGTTACTGACTGTTTGTACCAAAGACACTATAAACTCGGTCATTGTATATTTTTGCCTTTTATATATCATAAGGGACACATAATGCTTGTTGGGGGTTGGGGGGTGTAAAATGAAAGATGTAAGATTTTACTTTTTTTGTAGCGGGACTTTGTAGCGAGAGTTTTATGAATAAATATTTAAGTTTGATCGAACCTTGTTTATTTTTTTTTACTTTGGTTACTTTTTTCCTTCAGTGTCGTGACGACGAGTTAAGATTTAATGGAGACCGACCGGATGTGACGCCGCTTCCATGATATCAATTATAATAAGAGTCCAGATTAATTTAACTTGTAAATGTTCTAATTTCATCACAGTGACCTTTTTGTCTTTAATCCTTTTTATTCACAAACTCATATTCATACTAAATGACCAAGACATCACGTTCTCCAACCTCACGTTGAGCAAACACTCAAAATTTCATATGAAAATCCTAAAAGTTGGTCAGTGGGATTAAATCCAAGCAGGATTTGGCAAATTACAAGAAAATCATTTTGTAGTTTCGGGAAAAATGCTTTAACAAAGTTCAAATGGGACATGAAAACAAGCAGTAATCCTTCTGCTGCTACACAAATAATTTATCCAGATATTTAAAATCCTCTAATGAGGCCGCTGAGCGGAAACGTCACATTTGTGTGTTTGTATTTACACTCTGTGGTGTCAGTCTTTTTCTACAGCGTGACCTCTGTGACCTTTGCAGCACATTTCTTCTCGTCTTTTGTCTTTTCCTTCTTCTCGTCTTTGCTTTTTACTTCCTTTTTTGCCTTCTCCTTCTCAGCTCCCTCCTCTTCCTCTTCTTCCTCCTCTTCCTCTTCCTCTTCCTGCTCATCTAGTTGCAGGCTGCCAGAAGAAAACCTCATCCGGGCCAGTCCGGCGGACCGTACCACCTTCCCCAGGGGGGGCGGCGGGCAGTAATACGGGTAGAAGACCTCCGGGTCCGAGTCGCTGTAGCTCCTGCCGCTCCCTCCCATCATGCACAGCGAGGCGGGGCGTTCAGGCAAAGGGGAGGAGTTTAGCGGGAGGTAGGTTGGTCTGGAGGGCCGTGTGAGGTGGGGGTAGTAACCGAGGGGACGAAACTCGGAGGCGGGGTTTGAACTCCCTGGGAGGTGGAACTTGACGTCGGGTTGGCTGGCGATGCGGCGAGGAAGCCCGGGGAGGAAACTGGAGTCATCACTGTAATGCCCCGCCTCTGTATGTCCAACGCCCAGGAACCGCGCTCCGTTGCTTCCTGGATGGTAAACCCTGGCCAACCCCAGCCCCCCTGAGCCGGAGGGGCGGAGGCTCCTCCTGATTGGTGACAGAGACAGCGAATCCTGGCTCAGCGGGTAGAAAGATGGCCGCGATAGACCCTCCATTGTCACGTAATCCGGCCTCCTGGCGTGAGGGAAACGCTCCAGGGATGAAACAGCAACGTAGTCCGTCAAGTAGGGGTGTCGGTTCAACGGTGAGGAACCAGCCAATGGGAAAGACGGGAGGATGGGGTGATACTGGTAGGCGGGGCTGTTCGGGTACAGAAGAACCAGCTGCTGGGCTTCTTCTGGGTGCGGCTGCGGATTGGGCCGACGTCGTGACCTGTTGGCGTAAATTCCGGCCAACCGTTGGGCTTGGCGTTGTGCCCCGAGGCGTCCGATCCTCACGTCCTCCACCGCAGACGTCGAAGCAGATCTTATCTTTGGAGATGGGATCGATTGGTGGAGAGAGAAGGGGAGGGGAGTGACTTGGGCTAGAGGGCGGGACCCCTGGGTGACCTCCACTGATGACTGGCTGCGTTTAGCCCATCCCCCTCCCGTTTCCAGGTCATCCACGCCTCCGTGAGGTGGATCCAACTCATCCTGACTGTGGACCGCCAAGGCACGGCTCGACCGGGGGAAGAAGCGGCAGTGCTCGTACAGCTGAGGAGGATTTAATCAAAAGTCAAAACAACTGAAACGATCCACCAACCAACAGATTAACAGATTCAGATGTGCAAACTGTGAAAAGCAGCTTTCATTACTTGTTTGGAGACGTCGGTGAGGAGATCCGGAGAAGATCGACACTGCCGGGGGTCGAAGTCCGACTGACAGGAGGTCCTGCAGGAAGCAAGAGAGGAATTTATTTATTTATTTTTAATCTCATTGTTCAAATGTTTGGTTGAGATTTGATCATCTCGTCCAGATTGGACTGAAACAACGTCAGATAAAAGTGATGGCTGATTAAAGACCTCTCAAAGCGTGAAGGCTTCTTCTCTCCTGATCCCAGACACTCCAGCAGCTGCTTCTGAGTCCGTCCACTGTCGCACAGAATCACACAGTCACAAACATGTTGGAGCGGGAAAGGCACCGGTTCAGGCGCTGGTCCGGACCTTACCTGTATCTGAAGCTGGAGCCTTTACAGGACAGCAGCGTTTTGTGTACCGCCGTCGGCTCCTCGGCCAATCGGAAGAAGGCGTGATACTCAACGCACATCTTCCAGAAGGCTTTGCACACGTCACGACTGGCCATGGAAAACTCCAGAGTGTCCTTACAGGACGGCTGAGTGAAGAACGCACAACGATGTCTTTAACATCAACACAACACACGGCTGAATATGAAGGTGTTTGTTGTGCGAGGAGGAACTCACCCCAACTTTGTCGTGCAGTTTGATGAGGAAATGTTTGCGTTTGAAGCTCAGCTTGCGGACTTTGGCCCAGCTGAAGGTGTTGATTTTGGTGTTTCCCTGAAAAACACAAATGGAAAACCCTCCGAGTGAAACCAGCAGAAGTCCTCTGGGCGTCGTGAATATCTGAAGCAGACTTTGTGGCATCGTGAGCGAACACACACCTGAAAGACCAGAACTCCGGAGTGTGTGACGGCCAGGTTGAGCCTCATCCCCTCCCCGTCGTGGGCCGGGTGCGGCCTGATCCCGTACATGTCCAGCTTCCTGGCCACTTCCAGCAGGTGGATGTCCGAGTCAGCCGGAGACACGCCCCTCCAGAGAGACAGGAAGACGACAACAAACGCACAAAATATGACCTGATGCGGTTGAGGCGTTGGATAAGCTGAGCTCTGACCTTCCCGGTTTTCCGTACCTGTGTTTTTTGTGGAGTTTGATGATCTTGTGGTCCAGATATTCCTGGTTGGGGACGTACTGTTTCATCTCCAGATGGTGGCAGTCCAGCTCCTCGTCGTAGTCCCCGAGTTCTGCTGCAACACACGGAAACAACCCGATTCAACCAAACAGCCTCTTGCTCCACGGGAAGTTTCACTGCATTGTTATATTTACACTGCAGTATGTGTGAGACCAGCAGGGCGGCGCTGTTGTCGTTGCAGGTCAGACTGCCGTTAGACAAGTCCTGCTTTATCTGGAGGGCAAAGAGGTACCTGAAGACACAGAGGGAAACTTCAGTTACGTAATATTTACCACCGTGACTCTGAAGAAGGAGAAAGAGAGGTTCACCTGGTCAGGCCTCTCTTTAGTTGGCTCGGATCTGGTGGGAAGAACTTGACTATGAACCTGAAGAAAAGCTCGCTGGTGTCTGACGGAGATTTAAAAAAAAAACAGGACGTGCTCAGATAATCATCTTCCTTTGAGAATGAGTAAAGATTTGTGTTGTGCTCATTAAATTCACACCCACTGTTAACGAGCTCCATTAGCATCGAGCCAAACGAGCTAACAGCAGCTATCAGGAAATTAGATCAGCACGGAAGGAAACTTTAAAATGCACTAATTCTCAGGCCAGTTCTTTTTTTTTTTCTTGGCTGAATTACAAACACACACAGAGGAAATGATAACAATATAAAGTGTGAAACACAATCATCTAAAAATATCTGCGTCCAAGACAAAAAAAAAAAAAAGAGTCTGAACTTTTAAAAAGAACTTGAACTCACATTTAATCTGTTTGGCCAGCGGCTTCAGCTGCTCCAACCAAACCTGCAACGACAAAAAAAATCAGACTGTGTGTGTTCCTGAGACACACTCAGCGTGTTTTTGTGCGCCTTACGTAGTTCCCGCTGTGGTGTCTGAACTCCAGGCCGAAGTATTCCTTCTCCAGCAGCTTCAGGTGGCCGCACACTTTGTTGAAGAAGTCGCCTCCGAGAACTTTTTGCTGGGGAAGAGAGTGAAAGGCGGAGGAGGATAATTGGATGTTTTAATTGAGACTCTTAAAACCGGAGTCCGTGGACACTCAGGGGATTCTGGGTAAATACGGCCCAACTCATTTACTTCCCTTCAGCAGAACTTTGCATAATGAGTCCGTGTAATTCTGGATTCTCTGTTAATCGCTGGATGTGAGCTGTTTTTGGAGGGAAGAAGTGCTGCCTTCGGCTCCGGCACGTTAAAATGATGATTTGATGTATTTTTCCCTCAAAGTGATTTACTCAAACGCTGAAACGTGGCCGAAGCGATCAGATTTTGTTGGATTTTAATGGCTGCTTTAAAAACGGAATTTATTTTACATTTACTCAGAAGCTTTTGTTGTGATGAACGTCGATTCATTGATTCATCTGAGAAAATCCTCCATCTGATAGCTGGTGTTTACAGTCGTGGCTGGCTGCTGGACGTCCCTCATTAACTTGTCATGAGGAAGAGGAGGAAGAGGAGGAAGAGGAGGGATGAAGCAGCTGTGAGCGATCAAAGATAGAAAACAGGCCCAACGTGTGATTAGCAGAAACAAACGGCCGCCCACAGAACCGCAGAGTTCAATCTGAGTGGAACCAAACTCTCCAACCAAATCAGCTTTTTATTTCATTTTACTGTGATTAATGATCCGTCCATCTTTTTCTTCTTCTCTGCTTCCTGTCTCGTCATTCACAGTCAGATCAGACTGACTAAATATACCCCGCTTTATTTTTGTCTTTTTGTCTGTCTCCGTCTTTTATTCTGTCTCCCTTCTAAAGATGCTGCTCATGTCCCAGAGGCTGCTGGGAAACCGGCTAACACAAAGCAACACACAAACACACACAGTCTGTTTTTAGGTTGCTGCCTGGCGGGCGCCGTCACGTCACTCTGCAGCTCCTGACCTGTTTCCTAGAAGGCCGGCTGTCGACGCCTGACAGATGTTCAACAGCTGGAAGTCATCTGCAGATGTTTGGACCCCAACAACAGGAAGCTGGTCAGTGAGTTGTTAATCAACGACATCAGGAGGAGAATCTTCATTCACCTTTTTTCTGAACCAACATAAAACACCTTCCTGACCTCCTACCGGGCCGCGACCCGCAGGTTGGACCCCGCTGTGTTCAGAAATCAGCTATAAAAAGGAACATGACGTGTTGGTTTTAAATTTGGATGAATCAGGAAAATATAGTTACACAACAAAGTTATTCAGATGATTTCTTTTATTTTTAGCTGAAGAATGTCACCGCTTTGAAGGTTCATGAACGTTTTTGTGCTTCTTTTCGGCGTTGTGTGTCTTTTGTGTCACTTTTGGACGAAGATCGTTTTCACATTTAACAGATCGAAGTGAATTTCTGCAGACTGGTCTGTTTCTATATCAGCTGCTTTGAGAAGGTGAACGTGATAGTTGTCAGATTGTTGGTTAGTCACCTAATATTTAATACAAAGTGATAAAAGTCATGACTGGATTCTCGCTGGAGCCCGAAGAGCGAATTTCCAGAAACATGATGTGACAGAAGAAGAGAAAAAGCGGAATAATCTCTGCGACATGAATGAGGAAACGACGCACACGTCATTGATCCAGATGATCCAGATGATCCAGATGATCCAGATGTTGGACTCACCTCCACCTCGAACGTGCGCTCGCTGTCATCCAGAAAGATCACGCGGAGCCGGAGCTTCGTCTCCTTGGAGATCCGGGACTTGGAGCTCAGACTCCCGAGTCTCCGGGTCCGCTGCTGCCGGTCCATCTCCGTCTGCCCCCCCCCTCCCTCCCCCTCAGCTGCGGTCCATCCACCAACGAACCGATCCTCAGGAGGAAGAAGACTTTCTGCGGACCAGCAACAGCTTCTTCATCATCATCATCATCATCATCATCATCCTGCTCTCTCCACGTGCGTAATGACGCAGTGACATCCAGAAAGTGGACCACGCTGAGTAACAACAACAACAACACCAGCAGCAATAATAATAATAATAATAATAATAATAATAATAATAATAATAATAATCTACCACATTCTGAGTGAAACTACCATTTTAATGTTTTTTTTTCACTTCAGTTCTTTTGAGAACTGAAGTCATTCAGTCAATCCCCGTTTGCTTTATCACACACACACTCATGAGTGTGTGTTGTATAGAAACACACAATGCCACTGTGTGTGTGTGTGTGTGTGTGTCCTCCATATGAATAATATGGATTTCATGGTGGCTGGACACTTTTAGAGAAGTGACCTGTCCTAAAGTAGGTTAGTAGTGCAAGGCCTGCAGCCTGGACTGAGCACTTAGTGTGTGTGTGTGTGTGTGTGTGTTTGTGTTGTGCATGGGAAGACAAACATGTGAAATGTTGGTCAAGACACATTTTCCTTTGTCACACATGACTGAGGTAGTGACACATCCATTCATTATTTCCTCTAACATTTATGTTTTTCTTCAAATGCCACCTAATTTTACGGAGGGAAGAAGAGACGTTTTCTCTTTTTGTCCTGTAAATCAGATCTGCTATGAAAAAGGAAACCATTCATTCTACAACCTGGCAACCCCAATGTTCATAATAATGAACATTTATTCAGAATTTAAAGCTAATTTCAGTTCATAAAGTCAAAACTGTTTCAGAGTTTGACCACTAGATGGAGATAAAGACCTGAGGATGACACACACACACACACACACACACACACACACACACACACACACACTTGCCCAGTAAACATGAGTAGTTGTTGTGATACTGTAATATGAACCTGCCTCCATCCGTCTATAGCCACCATCTGCCACACACACACACACACACACACACACACACACTCTGAGTTTCCATTTTCCCTCTCTCCTTCTATATCTCCTCACCCATCTCACTTTCTCTCCCTCACACACAAACACACAAACACACAGACACACACACACAGACCTAACCTGCCTGACACAGAAGCATCTGGCGTCTTTATGCTGCTGCCTCCCTCCTGAGACTCACACACACACACACACACACACACACACACACACACACACACACACACTGACAGCTTTCCCTCTCGTATAAATTTTCCACTGCAGCAGTGTGTCGTCCTCCACATTTTACCTGCAGCTCAGCGAGGCCGACGTGCAGCAGCAGCGTCACGCCGAGTCGGCAGTAAACACTCTGTCCACCTTTTACACAACAACACACACACGTTCACAACTACAAATCAACTCACAGCTCAAGACTAAACTTTTTATTTTTGTGGCAAAGAAAACTATAATTGTTTTCTGTGAATCAGCAGGTGAGCAGGCTCAAACCCACGTCGGCCTTTAAAGATGAAAAATATGAAGCTGATTTCTGAGTAAGTACAATCGAATTAAGTCTGATTCATGCAGCTTGAATAGAAATATATGATGTTAAAGGCCACTTTATTAGGTACGCCTCTGTGATCCGGAGTCATATTTGAAGCTTGTTAAATAGTTTGTGTTTCCCTTTATCGTTGAAATGTTTGCATTAGGTGGCAGATTTAAAACACCACTCAGTGTAAATGATTCCACCTTAACTATGACCTCAGTAATAAATGTCTGTGGCTTTGTTAAGGTGGAATTTACGGCTGAGCTGTTGCACCACATTAACCTGTTGACGGTGCGTCATATATTCACGTGTACATTTGTCTTTTTATGTGCTTTGGTGAACTCCTGCAGCGCCGACGTTGTTTCGTCCAGAGTCGAGGAAACGAGCTGCTGGAGCCAATTAAGGCGGCTCAAACATCTGATGGAGGCCTTCCAGACACCTCCACCTGATCGGAGCCATCGAAGGGATTATAGGCCTCATCTGTCTGACTGTCCGGGCTGAACGAGAAGGTCTGTCTCTGACTCAGTTACAGTCAGGAACAATGTGGCCACATTTAGGTTTTAACACCTTTACCGACTTTTTCCAAACAAATCTGGAACGTTTTTAGTTTTAGGAAGAATTCAGTACAAACACAAAAACAACACTTTACTTCTGGGTGTGTTCCATTTTCATGAAACAGCAGATATTTACAGTAAAGTGTTTTCAAATCAGATCAGAACCGTCTCTCGTCTGCTCACGAACGTCTGGATGTGACATGGTGCCATTTGTGCGGTTCGTTGTGTTGAAGTTTGGATGAAATCCTGATGTTAACATCTGTCCGGCCCCGAGGGGAAGTCCAACGTGTCCGAGTCTGTAAACCTGGCGTCTCGACAAGACGAGGTGAAGACGAGATGCTGTGTGACAAGAGAAGGGGACAGGAAGTGGGGCAAATGGAAGAAATCTGGCACACAACACACACACAAGTAGACACAAAAACGACACACACACTCGATGAAGGATAGGCTGGAAAAAGCTGAACAGAAAAGAGCAGGACAGGTGCAAACCATTAACCGGAGTATGGAAAGTCAAATAGCAGGACTGTGTGTGTGTGTGTGTGTGTGTGTGTGTGTGTGTGTGTGTGTGTGTGTGTGTGTGTGTGTGTGTGTGTGTGTGTGTGTGTGTGTTTGTGTGTGTGTTTGGTGGAAAAAGGCCGACAGACACACAATGACAATCACAGGAAACTATTTAAAGTCTTTGTTGAATAAACTCCACCCATCTGGTCCGACCTGCCCCTCCAACTGCCCGTTTTCTCTGCCCGCCACTTTCCCGGCGTCATCTTGGTTGCCACGGTTACAACATGCATCTTAGTGAGGTGGGTGTGGCTACCTGCATCACCGTGGTTACCATGATAATGACAGTCATTCCTTGGTGTAACTGAGGACGCTAAAAATTAATTTAGGAAACTACGACGTAGATGAAGCGGACGACCCTGTTGTCATGGTAACAGCAGGCGGACTGTCTTGCCCTACCCACATCACCACGGTTACCACAATAACAGGTTTAGCAACGAAAACCACGCAGACGGCTGCCTGTGCTAAGAATTGCGTATCTACCTTTGTCACCATGGCAACTACAATCAAATTCACGCCTTGGTTAGTTAGTCTAGTTTAAGAAATGGCGGTAAAATGAGGTCATAACGACAGACGACCTCGGCCTGACTGATGGCTGCGTCCTCGCCGTGTTGCGTTGAGCTTTAACTTCTCTTTTTTTTTTCTCCTCTCACTTTGTCTGCGAAACAATGAGCTTCTTTAAAAAATGTTTATGCAGCGATCTGATCTTTTCTCTCACAGTGATGGATGACCTTCGCCGTCTGAGCTGTTTCCTGGGAGCGATTGTGTCACATGCTCGAAGCCGAAGTCAGACTGAACATTTAAGGCTTGGAAAAGGTAAAGAAAATAAAAATAAATCTCAGCATACATCAGGAGCCGCTCCGTGTTTCCTGCCCGGTTAATGGGAGATAATGGCGCTCTGATTGTAATTCGCAGCAGCTGATCTGATGACAGAGATTCTATCTGCTGGGAAAACTTTTTCTTTCTTTTCCTTCCTCCACTTGTCTCCTTCTCTTCCAGCCTCTCCTCTTCCTCATTTGTCTCCTATTTTTAATTTCCTTTCCTTCTCTTCATCTTTCTTTTTTCGTCCCGTCTTAGTTTGACTCCATTTCCCTTAATTGCTATCATTTATTCTCAATCTTTCTCTTTATTGCCTCCATCTCTCCTTTACTTTTCTTTATATCTGTCAACTGCTCATTTAATCCTTTCATCCTTCATTCTTTCCTCCCTTCCTTCATCTCCTTTCTCCTTTCCTCCTTCCTCCCTCGTTCCCTGCAGTATTGAGGGTTAATCACCTGCTTCACTTACAGCGTAATTTGATTTCACACCCAGGCGTCTTTTTTTTCCAGTTTACTTTCACTTTATTCTGTTGAACCCCCCCCCCTACAAAAAAAGAAAAAAGGAAGTGAAACCTCGTCAGTGTGACGACATCATCAAGCGACCACATTGGGTCAGATTGGGTCCGTGTGGGCCAGTGGTTTGTGTGACGCTTCAAATTCTCCATTTTTGAGGCCACAAACTCTTCAGGAAAACTTTTTCTGGGTTTAATCAACAGAGAGAGAAGGAGCGACATTTTCCCATAGCCTTCAACACCTGGAGTTCATGTGCGCTTGAATATACAGTCTGCATGTGGAGGTTGACGCCCCCAGTGGCCAAAATGATATTTACAGTGTAATTTCCCTATAAACAGGAAATACCCGTAAAGGCTGATGTTTTATTGATGCCGCAGACACATCGCATATTTATAAAGCTGCTGGTTCGTGGTTTGGCTGAAGGGCTGCAAGCTCCTGGAAATAAAGCCGCTCCTGTTGCTCTGTTCGCTCGCTGGGCTGGATCTGGCCTCGAGGAAGTGAGAGGCCGAGGAGGAAAGGAGGATGGAAGGAGACGAAAACAGAAGGAGAGGGAGGAACGCTAAGTCTCCTTTCATCTGGTGCAACAGGCGGCGTGGGGAAATGAGACGAGCGTTTTTTTGTCTGAGCAGGAAAAGCAGAAAAAGGGATTTGTCTCCAAATGCAGCTTGTAGCAACAGGCTGAGCGTTTGTTCTGGACTGATGAGAGCTGAAAATAGGATTTGTCTGAATCAGAAGAGGACGGCTGTAAGCCCGTTAAGACGACTGAAGAGCCCATTTCACACCGAGGAGACGCAGGCCGCCGTGAGACAGCACCGTCCCGCTCAGAGCTTTCTTGCCCCCCCAAAATAAAAACCGGCAGAGTGGACGAAACCTGAAGGTGTCGGTCAGGAAGGAGAGTGATCGTTGGACCTTCACAGCGTCGTGACAGAACTGACCGTTTAAAGGTCCATCTGAAGGGAGACCTCCACCGTCACCTGGTTCAGAAACTGCAACTTTGTGATGTCACAACGTTACATAGATTTGGTTTTCAGCAATTCAAACTTTTAATCTGATTGATACGACTTTCTCTGGAAGAGGAGGTTGTTTTTTTTACCTGTTTATCATTTATCATGTTTGTTTGTTTGTTTGTTTTTTATTCATGACTGATCCAGTTGAAGGTGCATTTCTCTTCTTCTTTAATAATTCAGGAGGTGTGTGCAGCGTCAGGAGGCCGGAAGCAGCTCGCTATCCATGCAGTTTCAAAAATCTTTTAATCGGCAGAGCACCGTGCTGAAGGCTCCTGACCTTCCTCTTGGCTCTCCTTGCAGGTGTTGGACGGACCGCCGAGCAGCTCGGTGGCCTCCCGGACTCTACAGGTACGTCCGGCAGATCTTCCTCCGTCCTCTCTGAAAACCTCCTTCAGCCTTCAGTAACATGGGAAGGACAGAAATCATTTAGAGAAAGGACAGAAAATGACATTAATTTAAGGGGCTGAATCTTTTTCATTCATTTTCAGGCAGAAAACAGGATTTGCCTTTGAAACAGCGCAGAGCAGTTCTAAGCCAGTTAGGAGTTTAGAGCGGCCTATTTCACACCGAGAAAATAGACCTGCATTCACGCCAGTGCAGGAAGATAATAATAATAAAGAGAAATCCCTAATTACAGCTGAACACTGCATGAACGGACACCAAAGACTAATCTGTGGACGAGTCATAAGCCAGTTAGAGGAATCAAACAGGCGATTTCACACTCACAAAATGGGGCTTCTTCCAGAAGTCCAGAACGACTTCACGTTCCACCAAACTGAGCGCCACGTCGGACATAAACGCCACATAATCAGATTCATATTTTTATTCAGAATAAATATGATCGCTTAGACCTTTGACCTTTGACCACCAAAATATGATGACGCCACCTTTTTGTCCTTGTGGACGAAGACGTTCCGTCTGTCCGTCTCCTTCAGCCCGGAATATTGGAGTTTTGATACCGACCGACATCTGCGGACGGGAAAATGATTATTATTTTTTATCCAAGGCCAAATGTTTCCGAGGCAGCAGGGACAAGTTCACCGCGTCAAGAAATATTTTCAAATGCCTTCAAGGAATATTTTGACATTTTGGGACATTTTTTTCCCCTCTCTGAGAATTACTCCCAGTCTTTATGCTAAGCTAAGATAACCACATCCAGACTGCAGCTGCTGCGTTACGGCACCCACATGAGAGCGGCATTGATCTCCTTATCGGACGCTCGATGAACAGAGTGAAGCGTTTTCCCCCAAAATGTCAAAATATCCTCCGTAAATGACGGAAACATGATCACCTGAAGGCACCACGGACTCCTTCACTCAGCGTGTTCTGTGTGCAAAGATCCACCAATCAGAATCAGTTCAGAATGAAAGACAAAAACACACACACACAGACACACACTCGGCCTTCATCAGTGCATAAAGTGATTAAAACAGTAACATTCATACTTAAATTACACGTCTTTAAAATGATTTGACTCGACCTCAAATTTATACGGTAAAAAAAAAAATCCTGGATTTAAGCGTGTGTGTGCGTGTGTGTGTGTGTGTGTGTGTGTGTGTGTGTGTGCGCGCGTGTGTGTGTGTGTGTGTGTGTGAGAAGGTGGTGTTAAAGGGATTGGAGTAGATCTCATTATTACACTGGAAGGGTTTAATCATAGTTTTCTAGATGGTGTTTTCCACTTGGTTAGCTCTCTGTCTCTCTCTCATCTCACAAATTAGACGTTGGCTAAAAGACACCGCCGTTCTTAATGCGCTCTTCTTTTTTCTCTCTGATGTGTTCATTCTCCACTTTCACACTTTTTTCTTGGATCTTCTATTTTTTCATTACTTCCCTTAATGTGTCATCTTTCGTTTCCCCCCCCTTACTTCTCTCTTCTGTCCCGTAAAACTCTTTTCTATCTTTATTTCCTTACTGTCATTTTCTTGTCACCACCTTCCTTCCTTCCTTCCTTTCCTCCTTTCCTCTCTTCTTCTCTCCTTTCTGGTGGACTTCTTGTTTCAGCAGGTGCACCCGACCGGCGTTCAGAGTGAAGGAATTCCTCGAATCTTCCGTTCCTCCCTCTGTCCATGTCTGACCCTTCACACGCTCGGACGGTTCGTTTGGAGCAGGTGGAACATCTGAGCCGTGTTCGCTGGCAGATTTTTAGAGATGAAGAACATTCCGACTTTCTTTCAGGAAAACAGTCACATCTGGTCAGATTCATTTAATGTCGTCGTTTTAGTTAAAGTGAAGAAATCACACGATTCAGCAGTTTTGTTTTTTTTGATTGGAGCATTTTGCGTTACCTTCCATTGTGTTTTGTGTATGTGTGGCTAAAAGGATGTCATCATCAGATCTGACTGCAAAATTAAACTTACCCTGAAACCTGTTCGGACACTTTCCCATAGACTTCAATACAGTCTGACTGAGTCCCCACCTTGATGGTCATTAGATGGAATCCAGGTTTGAGGCTCCTCCACACTGGCTTGGCTTTGCAGACCCAGAGTCCATGTCCAGGTTTATAGACCGTCTCCAGTTTGAACGGTTCATGATGTCATAAAAAAAAAAAAAAAAATTTAATTACAAAAGAATAACGTTTAAAAAAAATATAAACAGCCACCAGAGAGATTTCACTCATGGACTCATCTTATAAATACAGAAATCCTCACTTCATCATTAAAGTCAAGTCGGATTGGATTTACTGCACCGTTATTAATATTTCAGAAAGAAGTGACCCCAAAACCAGCTCAGGTTCAACCTAATCCAATCTGAGAGCCTTAATAAAACATTTTTTAGACCATTTATTTACAAAAACAGGGAAAGTCGAGTAACGTGACGAGCAATCAGCGGAAATCTGATTAAAACCAACATCAGGACGACATTTTCCAACCAAACTTTGAGGCATTTAGCTTCGTTCAGCATCGTGTCACTTTCAGCTGCTTGTGTGGTTATTAAAGATGCTAAGTGTGTGTGAGTGTGTGTGTGTGTGTCTGTGTGAGTGTGTGTGTTGCCTTTTACAAGGCATCTTAATGACACTGCTGCTGAATCAGCAAAACAGTGTCGAAAGTGAAGAGGATGAAAGTCGGACGATGAAAGGACGAGAAGAGATGAAAAGAAAGCAGAGAAAACCAACGGAGCTGGAAAAAGATCCAAATGTGACGAAGATGATGATGAAGACGATGAAGACGATGATAATGATGAAGATGATGAAGACGATGATGATGATAATGGAAACGACGACGATGATGATGATGGAAATGATGGAAATGATGAAGACGATGATGATGATGATGGAAACGATGACGACAATGATGAAGATGATGGAAATGATGATGAAGATGAAGACGATGATGGAAACGATGACGATGATGAAGATGATGATGATGATGATGAAGATGAAGACGACGATGATGATGATAATGGAAACGACGACGATGATGATGATGAAGGAAATGATGGAAATGATGAAGACGATGATGATGATGAAGATGAAGACGATGATGGTAACGATGACGATGATGAAGATGATGATGATGATGAAGAAGATGAAGACGACGATGATGATGATGATGATGGAAACGATGACGATGATGAAGATGATGGAAATGATGATGAAGATGAAGACGATGATGGAAACGATGAAGACTGAAGAACATAAAGATCAGTTTTCCTGTTTTCCTGTTTTTTTGAGGCGAAATTTTGCTGCAAAAATTGCAAACTGCACGTTTTTGTATGTTCTCTGTGTGTGTGTGTGTGTGTTTGACTATGCCGGGCTCATGCTGGCCTTTGTGTGTCTGTGTGTGTGTGTGTAAACAATAGAGTTGATTAGGCGTTGCGTGGCAGTGACAGCGCTGAGGGGAGATGATTAATGATTCTCTGTTTAATGTGATTAGTCCATTAATACCTCCTGTGATGGCTCAGACCGGCTAACACTGGGGAAAGGTCAGCGCGCACACACAGACACACACAGACACACACACTGCTGTAATGGATCATGCAGGAGGTCAAAGACAGGAGTGCTGCTGGAGTTTCCTGTTTGGGAGTCAATAGTATTTTCAGTTTAATGTGATTTTTTTCCATGACTGCTGCTGCAGACACACACCGTCACACACTGACCGGCCAGATACAGAAGTCAACACTGCACTCATTCATATTTGATTTTGTGTGTCTTTGTAGTGTGGTAGCTCCAGAAGGGGACGTAGACTCTGCTTCAATCAGAATTTACAGTAAGAAGTCAGATTGTGTTGAAGCCGATGGGAAAACTGGATGTATTGGCTCAGTAGACGTTTCTGCTGATCTCATTTTTACACTCCGGAGGCTCAGAAACTGCCGGCTGACGGTGTTTTGACACTTGGCAGACTCTGTGTATTGTCTGATTATAGATATGAGGATTTCTTTGCCTCTTTGTCTGTTTGTGCGCTTAAAATTTGTTAACGGTGAATTTGAACAACATGCAATCTCTTTGAATTCAATTGTGTGTCGTTGAAACGCGTGACAGCTGTTGTATAAAGGAAACACAGGAAGACGGCAGTGATGAAGTCACATACATGTACTCAACACAGACACACACACACCTTCAGAAGCTGGCTCATTCGACCTCACTGCACATGATGTGAGGCGAGAACAGATACAAACTCAGGTTTAACCACACACACACACACACACACACACACACACAGAGGCTCCGCAGGGTGTTGGAGGGAGAACTGATGAGAAGATCAATCATCAGCTGTCAACAGTGGCTAATAGAGTATGAGAACAACATATTAACTATACTGGTTAGATTAACACACACACACACACCCGGATTGCATTAAAACATGAACACTAATCCTGACGATCAGAATCACAGCTGATTAGTTTAAAAACATTTTTACTGTGAAAAGGCACAAACACACAGACACAAAAAGAAAAGAAAATCTACCAATCAGAAGTGTGTGAGGCTCCGTGGTCACGGACAGAAAGTGGAACAGACGCAGAGTTTCCTCCTGAAAGCTGCCAGAGAGGAGTTAGATTTGAGTAAAAAACACGCTCCCGTCTCGACCGCCAGGAGCAAAACGCTTCTTCAGTCAGACGAGAGGAATCCTGAAAAAGGCTTCATGTGGCCTTTTCCAGGCCGACCTCTCATCGGAGCGTCTAATTCTAGTTGCTTCATTTCCAAAAAGCCTTTTTTTTTTTTTTTAAAACCTAATCTCCCTTTTCCACTGCAGGATTTGAACACAATCTAATGTGTAGCTACTGTCACAGGTTCCTGGAGCTGCTCAGCAGGTGAGACTAATTGTGAGTTCCAGGTGCGTTCGGGGGCTGCTGGCAGCGCCGTGAATCGTGATTAGTCAGGCAGATGTATTGTCACATTACAATTAGGGCAGCGTCTGCTGTCTTACAGAAGTGGGTCCATGTCAGTTGGCCGGACGGCAGCTTTGAGAAATTTGTAAAGGAGCTTATTGTGTATAAGAACAACCAGCGTGTCGGTTTTGGTGCCATCTAGGGGCGAGTTAATCAGCTTTAATCCTGCACGCTGGTCCTGCTTATGAGCTCCCATTCTGATTATTATTCTCATTATTTATTTTTCATCATCGTTTAAAAAAATATGAGCAACGTGTACGGAGTGCGGAATAGAGACATTTTCCCATAGGTTTCAATACAATCTGACACCAGACACACTTAAATTTGCAGCCACTCCCTTAAATTAACCATAAAACTGCTCTTAAAGTTGGTTTTTTTAAAGCTTTTCAAACAAAATGAAATAAAATACAGCCTAAACAACAGCGGCCTTTAAGGTGGCGTTATTTAAGGCGGCTATCATCTATTCTATACTATCAGACTTTTACTGAACGCATCAATCTCTCCTCCTCCTTCTTCTTCTTCTTGTCATCTTTCATGTCTTCTGTGGATTTTCAGTATTTCACACGTCCACCTTAAATTCATCCCATGTGGATTCGCTTCCTTTGTATTGCCGCCTTTTTCCCCGGAAGACGTTCCCTTCTTATTAAAGATTTGGGAACCGTCTTATGAATGTGTTCATGAGCTGCAGACTTCCTTTGTGATCCCAGCTGATAAGACCGGAGCATATTTCAACCTTAAAAATCTCAGCTGCTGCAGGTTTAACCTTCCAGCGCGCCGTGTTTTATGGCGCTCACCTTCGGCGAGGCCTTGCGGGGGTCTTGGGAAAGCCTTGGCAGCCAAACACAGCCAATAACTCACCGCGGCGCTCCGACAACGCTGTTAGGACTCAATTATTCTCCACCTTTGTTGCGTCCCAACCGGTACTCCAAGAAAAACTGAGTTGTTGCCACGTGAACCTGTCCAAGTTTTGCCGCCGCCGCTTCATCTCACATCTTCAACGTTCGACGAACTTGAAAACGCCTTCCCTCCCTCCTCCTCTTTGATGCAGATCAATCACCAAAGCCTGACTGGGAAATTAAAGCGGAAACGCCTCGACTGCGCGGCGGCTTTCAAGTCGACACTTTGGCGAAGTTTTTCGGCTAACGAAGCCGTTATCTACACGAGGAAAAGTTAAGCTATACGTTGAAATGCGTATCTGAGGAGATCACAATTTCAAAGAGTCACTGGCGCTTATCCAATCACACAGCAGCCTCTCTCTCCGTTTCTTTTTATTTTATCTATACCTCTCACACTTCCCCTCTTCTTCCTCTTCCTCTTCCTCTTCCTCCTCTGTTTCCGCTCCTTTTCTCTGAATTAGATCCATGTTTTGCTATCACTCCCCTTCAAATCTCTCCCTCTCTCTTTATCTCTGTTAAAGAGTGTTGATCCCTTCCTCGCTCTAGAAACCCCGGCATCAGCTCAACACACACACACACACACACACACACACACGTATGCATTTTAATTAATACATAGATTTAAATTGTGATGCCTGTGTGGTGAAGTGATATACACCCCCGCTAGTTAAAAGTCTTTTTTATTGCTTAATCAATGTTGAAATTAATATGATTTAACTCCCGACCCCTCGTTACACATATACACCCACGCCCACGCGCACACACCCACACAAGCACGCACACACACACACACACGCATCTGCCTGGCTATTAATTATAACGCTAATTAACCTACAACTAATGATTTGGCCTCTGTGTGAGTGTGTGTGTGAGACGGTGACAGAGAAATTATGTGAGCTTGCATTTCCTTGTGTGTGTGTGTGTTGGTGTAAATATATGTTAATTTGATTCCCAGATATGATGGATTATAGCAGCTTACGATAACGACAGTGAAACTTTCTCCTCAAAGCTCCCGGTTCGTTTCCGTAATTCCATTTGGCACTCGGATCAATAAAGTTCTCAGAGTCAAATCTAAAAACCGAGCCCTCGTCCAAATGCTTTCATTCTTCCTCTGCCATTTCCCCTCGTCCCAGTTGATTTTTTGAGGAAATGAAAACTGCAGCTCCACCTGGGGACCCCCCCACCACCCTCCTCCCAACTGCAGCAGGCTTTGGTTTTGATTTATTCGATTGAAGGTGTTTTTCACTCAGATTTATTTTTGTTTAATGTTCACGGCTGACCAGCGTCTCTCTTTTTCTCTTCTTCTGCAGTAAAGTGGTCAAGTGCTGAGCTCAAAGACGGAGCCCCCCCCCCCCCCTGCACCGATCTGAAGTTTTTCCTGTCGGGGATTTGAACCAGCGGCTCAAAGTTTGTTGCTAGCTGAAGCTCAGATAAGTAACAAAGTAGGTCGGCTGTATTGTGCGGACGGTGAAGGTGATTGTGTTAACGCACAGACGCACATGCAGCAGATACCTGAACGTGTTGCCAGTTTGGAATAAGTCCGACTTTTGTTTGCCCCCTTTAGGAAGTGGACTGTCCTGGACTATCGTTGGAAGATGGATGAAGGTTGGAGGCCGTCGACAAACTGCGTGTGAACGTAAGCTTCTACATCGTTGACTTTTTGGGGAGTTACTCGTTGACTGTTTTGCACTTTCTGACCGTCTTCGTTCGCTCCGTTTTTCTGATCTGGTGGCGTCTGGACGCCAAACACGAACTGTGATCTTTGGCCTTTTGTGCCGTTGCTGTTTGTGGCGCGAAAACAAAATATAAATAATATTGATCTGTTTTTCCGTTTTTACCTTTCTGTCCTTCGTCTCTCCTTTCTTTAATCGTTTTTTAAATTCCAGTTCCACCTCTGTCTTTTCTGCCCACTTTTCCCCCTTTCTTTCTTCCCTCCGTCGTCTCCTCGCACTGCCTCCTCTGTCCTTTGCCTTAAGACGAGGACTATTGATTTTACACACCTTGTTAAAATTGCGTCAAATACACACTCGCCGCCCCTCTCTCTCTATTTGTCTCACACACACACACACACACACACACACACACAGCGGTGTGGTGTGACAGCCAGGCTGACAATAGGTGGCTGTCACAGTGATTGATGGCGCTGATTATATGTTAATAATGAAATAAACATTAAAAAACACATTCAATAAAGCTCTCCATTAATGAACCAACCACACTCTCTATCTATCCGTCTGTCCATCCGTCTATTTATCAGGACAGAAAGGAAGAAGAAGGAGGAAGAGAGAGAGAGCACGATGTTAAATTTATTGCAGTCCAAGCGTGCTAATATTTCCACTCATTAGGAGACATTGGGTTTAATTTCTGATGAAAAAGACACAAAGACACGTCTCACCTTAACTTTAGCCTGGTCCAGACATCTGCTGATAGACGTCCCTCCATCTTCGCCCTGAAAAACTCTTTGAATTCTTCCTGCTTGTGACTGAACCTTCCTTTGACCTCTGAACTCTGCACTCTCCTCTTGGCCTCCTCTTCTTGGGGCGATGTCGTCCTTTTTTTTTTGGGAAGTGACCCCAAAGCCTGCTCAGCTAAAAGCCCAGAATTTGCACTTAAATGTATTATTTACTGTGTGATTTCAAATTGAATGTGCTGAAGCATAAAGGTGAACAAATATATGATAAATATTTATTTGCCATCGTGGAATGTTTGTTACGGACATCAGGAGAAGTCCTTGCATTTACTCTGAACACACACAACTTTCATGTCAGCAGTTTGGGGGCGGAAAAAATAAAGTTGAAAAAGTTTTGAGAGGAGCGAGAGAGGGAAGAGAGAAAGAAAGAGTATTTTGGTAAAAAGAGAAAGCAGGACACGATGCTAACCGACGGCAACCGTCATCAATCAGAGTTTGAAGACATCGCTGCTGGCAAAGACGACAGGAACAGAGAGAGAGCGGGCAGCATCAGGATGAAGGGATGTAAATGCTAAAAGGGAACGAGTTAAATATAAAAAGAGAAAGGGAGAGACGGGCGATGTTTTTAACCTGTTTCAGTGAAGGAGGCAGGAGCTGGAGGAGAAGAGGGACGAGAGACATTAGGAGGGAATGAGAGGAACGGGGAGAGAGAGAGAGCAGCGTTTTTGGCCTCTTTTGCCGTTTTTAAAAAGGAATTAGGACAAAACTCGTCACCTTGAGACCTGCTCTCTCTCTTTTCCTCCTCCCTTGTCCTCCTCCTGATCAAATGACGGCAGAAAGAGTTTGTGCAAACTTGAGAAATTCCTGGAGCTGGTTGGGTTTAAGTGCCGTCTGCAGGTAAAGCGGCAGAGTGGACGAGTCGTGATGGATCAGGTCAGACAGGAATCGGAGCGTTTCTCGTCCAAAAAGGGAACAAACGGACTCAAAATGACGACAAACAGAAATCCAAAATGGTTTCCTTTCTGGGGTGTTCTGCAGCTGAATAGCATGTGTGACCCCTGACCCTGACCTCTGACCCCCCCACACAAACTAACTGATGAACTAAGCAGTAACTAGCCAATGCTAACCCACCAGATTAGCCAATTTAGATGGCCGGCGTGCTAATTTAGCTCCCCTGACAGATGTTCCATAAGACTGGGGACTCGTTTTTATCCTCAGCCCTGTGATTGTTTCGTACCTCCTCGTTGTCATTTTGTGTGTCCTTGTGGGTCTGTCTGTGCCTCATTAATGTAAATGAGGTGGACAAAATAATACAAACACCTGGCAGAAAAAGTGCCACTTCCAAAATGACCGCTGACTGAACTCCACAGTGGGAGGAGCTACAGGCAGCAGGAAGTGGCGCCGTTGACGACAATGGCAGCTTCGGTTAAGATGAAGTTTTTCTGTCTTGGGCGAGCGTTTGGTCCGTAACAGACGGATGGCTCGTCCAATCAGCTGCCCCCAGATGGTTCCAGTGCCACAAACCATCAAGTTAAATGAAACATCGCAACTGTCACGAATTTCGGATTTATCGCAGCTCTGCAGGGTTTTAGGTTGGTGTTCCTAATAATCCGGCCGACTGCAGGCCGTGCTGCTGCAGCTTTTACCCGACCAAAGCCGGTTATTTGAAATGAAATGGTGCGACGCAGCCTGTTCCCCTCAGGACGCTCTAAAACCGCTCCGCAGAAGAAGGAAGTTGGAATCTCCTCAAAATTCGGCACAGATTTTTATCTTTTTCTGTCATCTGGAAGCAAAATGTCTGAATGTTGTGGCTCTCTCATCCCTCCATCATCCCTCTGTCCTTGTCTTTATCCCTCATTCATTTCTCTCTCTCTCTCTCCAGCCCCCCATCCTCCTCTAAACTCCGTTCTTTCTGGATGAGCAGCTTTTATGAGCGGAGTGATAAAGAGAAGGGGGGATGAAGGGCAGAGAGGGAAGGAGAGGTGGAGGACGGAGGGGGACGGATAGAAAAAAGATGAGACAGATGAGGACAGAAAGAAGTGAAAACTCGGCCTTTATTACAGACCGGATGTTGCCAAGAACATTTTTTATGGCCTGAACGTCCGTCTGTCTCCTTCTTTGTCTCCAGGTTTGTTTGGAATTTTGAAAGTTTTAGGATGAAAACAGCGATGCTCCCCAAATCTTTTATTTGTCGTGCAAAGATTGGAAGCTGGTGGACGTCAGAAAGGGAGCGACCCCCCCCACGGCCCCCCTCCTGAGGAGGAACATCGGTGGCTTCATTAAAATGAGCCATCAGGTTCTAACACTGAGCCTGAACTTTGTGATGTCACAACAGAAGCTCTCTTCTGATTGGCTGACTGATATTTAAATATATCATTTTTTGACTGATCCAGTAGCTCCAGTAAAACAAAGAGGTTTTTATGAAATATATGTTAAATTTAAAAAGCAGAGCTCCTCGTGCTGTCACTCCGCCCAGCGCCGTCACGCTCGCTCTGCGGTTTGACACTTGGTAATTGTGTTGTTGAATCAGATAATTAAAGAACACAACTTGAGTCGCTGTCGTCAACATCATCGCTGGAGGTGCCGCGGAGGATGATGGGAAAAGATAAACACACACATGTCACTTCAGTTTCACTGTATATCATCACAAACACAAAGTTGCTTATGTGCACGTGTTGTCATCTCCTACACAAACACAAACGCAGAGACAGACACACACAGTAATGAAAGCTTGGGGCTATTGTTGGCGAGATGGATGGTTTGACTTTAAGCTTGTATAAATAAAAGCTAAATAAATCCTGATGGCCTCTAGTGATGGCTGAAATACAGCAGCTGTGTGTGTGTGTGTGTGTGTGTGTGTGTGAGAGTATGATGTTTGTGTACAGAAACACTTTGGACAAGAACTGAAGTGTGTGTGTGTGTGTGAGACAACAGTTTGAAAACACACACACTCACAGCCTGCGGCTCTTTCTCATTCATGTTTTTGTCCCAAAGTGAAACAAAAAAAGAAGAAGAAGAGGAGAATTTTAAAAAGCGGCAGAGCAAAGTCACCCGACTTCGTTTTTCTCTCCTTCAACACGATCATCTCATTTTTCTCTTTTAGATCGACTCCCCTTCTTCATTTTCCCGTCCTCTTTCTGGCCTTTTTTTTTTTTTTTTTAACTTTATTATTGATTATTGATTAGGTGATTTGCTGCAGTGGAGTCTTGGGGTTAAAATTTAGTCCACATTTTAGATTTCTTAAAGAAATTGGTTGTTAATTTTGTGTTTTTTCTTAAAAACTGAGTTTTGTCTTCTGACCATTGTTCACGTACAAAGAAGAAAAGAAAATTAAGTTTTAAACAACTCTGAGGGAGATTAAAGCGCCTCCTCGTTCAATTTCACCTTTTTTTAAAACAACTTTCAACATCTAATGGATTCGATTTTGACACAAATAACAAGCTAATTGATTTAAATTATGTTTTTGAGAAAACTTCCTGTCTGTGTGTACAAATAATTCCCAATGAAGTTATCAAAGAATCAGTAAAACGAGCTGGACCGCCTTAAACCTGCAAACACTGGTTTTATTGAAGTCTATGGGAAAATGTCCCTCCTCCTCCTCCTCAGTAAACATTTTCCTGATAATGTTTATGGTCTCACTCTCTAGTTTACAGTTTTTAATAAAACATGATGATGGCGGCGGAGGGAAGATGGCCGACGCTGAGACAGGAAACAGGTCGGGGCCAGACGTGGAGCTCCAGAAACAGCAGGTACGAACCAACAGCCAAAATAACTGAGCAGCACAGGAATCAGACTCAGGTGGGTTAGCAGGAGACAGGAAGTGGGTCAGCCACGTCCAGCCGGACACACACAGAGCGGCAGATCAGGAGACGGAGCCTAGCGCTCCATCACAGCTGTTTAATCCGACTGTATTTTAGTTCAGCGTGTTTGACTCATGTTCGATTCCCCCGCTGCTCCTTTTATTTCGGCCTCTCAGGCTCCAAAAAGCAACCTTCCCCATGAAGTAGGGCAGCCTGAGAGACGACGCCCAGGGCTAAATGTGGCCGGCTCCTGTTTCATTCAGTTGTTGGGGCCGTTTGGCGGCCAGGTGATCGGGGCTCCGGCCATATGGCTGCTACATCCACGCCTCAGTTCCCGGCTGTGGGATCATCTCTTCTGTGCAATAAAACACCTCTTCTGGAACAAAAGGACAGAAAATCAGAGAACAGGAACCAGAAAACTGGATGTTTCTCACTGTGATAACTTACAACTGCTTCCTTTCCTTCTAGATGACCTCACATTTCTAACAAGCAGACTAAATGTTTGTACAATCTGACAGATTTAAAAACTTCTTGAACTGAGGTCGCCTTCTGGTTTTGGGCCCTCGTAGTTAATCCAGACTTGCTTCGAGTTCAGGTCAGAATCCTGAACTCTGGTGTCAAAGTGCCCAGTCATTCGGTATGAAAAGGGGAAATATATTCGTTCAAAAATAACCAGATGTTTTTTTTTCCCCTCCACGCTTTGTGGCCAAAACATTCAGGCAGTGATTGTTGTAATGGAGCTTTAGATTACCAGCTGATACAAGTCAACAGCAAATGTGACTCGAGAAAGAAAAACACTTATTGTTGTTTTTAGGCTTCATCATTAACAGGATTCACTTCTTAACGGCGAAACGAGCAGATTAAGAGGAGCAGGAAAAGTTTAGCGTTGTTTTCTTTCGCTCTGTTAAAATCCAGGTAACTTTCCCAGAACATACATCATTGTCAAGTGACGCTGTACATCCCGCAGCCGCCCTGGGAGTTTCTCCTCCCTGATAAATGACATTATTCCCCCTCCCTGCTGTCGCTCATGTGGCTTTCAGAAGGAAGGCTGATAAACAGAGATGACGTTTGGAGGAACACCATGCTGGATGATCGAACGGAAAAAAAAAAAACAACTGATTTTTATCAGAATCATTAAGCTGAAATTAAACTCTGGTCTGGAATTAAATATTCCATTTGGTACAGTTAGACCAAGCCCGTCGCCATCTTGATACTGAATGACTCCGCCCCTTTTCCCGCCGCAAAGCTAAGTCATTTCCTGGTTAGTTACCCGATAAAGAAAAATAAAGGTTGAATTCATGATTTAAGCTCAGGTCTGTTTCTGATTGGTCCTGCCCAGCGAGGTGATCCTCAACAACAACAACGTCTTTTGTGTGTAACGTGGGACTTTTCCTCCGTCGGTCTCTCGGGGGACGAAGAACGTTTTGCAGACAGGTTTTTCCACTTTCGCCCTCCCTCAGCTCGTCGTCCTCCTCTCCAGCTTCCTCTCCTCTTAGTTTGCTCCTCTTCCTCTCTTTCTCACTCTCCACACCCCAAAGTCCAGCTCCAAGTTCATATCGGTCGTTACAACCCCGCTGAGAGATATTCACCTCCACTAACAGCTCATCTCTCTCTGTCGGCCTCACTTTCTTTCTCCCTGAGTCCGGCTTCAGGTTGATTATTATTAGTCCTGGGAGGAAAATAATTGCCCTCATGTCTCTGTCTTCCTTTATTTTACCTTTTTATTTCTCCTTCACCGCTCCACCTTTTCTCCTTGACCCCCCTGCTCCCAGCTTGACGCCTTTAAAACACCTTTAAAAAAAAAAAAACGTGTTTCACGCTAAAGATTTTGGTGTAAAAATCCTTCGAAAACACAAAAAATGTCACTGAGCTTCATTTGTGATAATAAAATGGCACTAAAATGACGTGAACCTGATTCATCTGTGCAAAATTTTGTCACGAAGCAGAAACTTTCATTTGTCTGCCTCAAAAGTTTCTGAATTCATTCGACTCTCTGATGTCACGTGGTTTTTTTGGGGGGCGTGGCCTAGGTTGGACTGCTGGTCAGGCATTAAAAAAAAGGCCTAAAAATGGCTGATCAACGTTTAGCTCGAGTCCTGTCTCTTTTTTTTTTTGAGGGGGGGTGTTTGTGTGCGACAAATGAGACAGCAGCTGCCTTTAAAGTTCCCATTCAGTCCACAGCCAGACTTTAAAGGTCCACACAGATACATGCAGAAACAAGATGGCCGACAGACAGACCTGTGACATCAGATGGGATCAGATGGTTCTTTGACTCCTGGACCAAACTCAAACCAGATCAGGCGGTCTGATGCTGCGAGTCCTGCTCGCTCTCATTCAGGCAGAGCTTCTTGTTGTAATGAGATTACACGGGATTATAGAACCTGTCTGTCTGTCCACAGACACACACACACACACACACACACACACACACACACTTCTCTTTTCAAGACATTTTGTTTCTCCTTCCTCCTTTCCTTTTTTATATCTCATCTTCCCTTCTTATTTCCTCATTTCCTTCCTTCCTCTCCTTCCCACCTGCCGGCTCATCAAAGGTTTGTGTGTGTGTGTGTGTGTGTGTGTGTGTGTGTGTGTTTTGAACATGCGTCGGTCTCGCCACCAGAGCTCGCATTTGAGCCACAACAGGACACACAACACAAATACACACACACACACACACACACAGCAGTAGTTCAGAGGATTGGCCCTTTAAAAAAAAGTGGACGAAGAAGAAAATAAAAACTTCCCGTTGAATCGAGCAGCTCGTGAGAAAGTTTATAAAACAGCAAAATGAGATGTGACTGATAACACACACACAGACACACACAGACACACACGCCCCCTCTTCCTCCTTGGCCAATCACACCTCCAGTCCTGCAGGGACTGCGCTCTGATTGGCTCAGGGGGCCGTCAGTCATCTCTGGAGGGGGCGGGACCAGGACGAGGGCTGACCCGGAGTCTGATCCAGTCGCGTTAACGCGCAGACCGGACAGTCCGCTTTCCACGCACGGATAGACCGAGACCCAGACCGAGACCCAGGACTAGACCCAGACCGAGACCCAGACCCAGACCGAGACCCGGACCCGGACCTGGATAAGGAGGAGGCGGAGGAGGAAGAGGGACCACACGGAGAAAAGACGCACAAGTGTTTCCAACTGGCCGCGGAGCGCAGCGGAGGAAAGTGTGAGAGTGTGTGTGTGTGTGTGAGGACGAGCTCTGAGCACAGAGTGTGTGTGTGAGTGAGTGTGTGTGTGTGTGTGTGCGGCCCCCCCCGCCCCCCTCCCTCCCTCCCTCCACCCCCTCCACCCCCCTCCATGTCGCTCCCCGGCTCCCCTCCGCTCCTCACGCCGGGCTCGGGCACCCCAACTCCGGTCGCTCTGTACCGCTCGGGCCCGGAAGCGCTCCACACCTCCGCCGCCTCCACCGGCACCTCCAGCCCGCACACCAACTCCCACCCCCACTCCCTGTCGCCCTCCCCGCGGCTCACCAGCTCCATGCTCAGCGCCTTCCTGCCCGGACCCGGGGGCGCGTTGGCCGGCTTGGGCAACGGCGGCGCCGCCCCGCTGGTGTCCGGAGGCGGCGGCGGCGGCGCTCTGGGTCCGCTCCCCGGACTCGGCTCTCTGAGCGCGGCCGGCCTGACCCCGGGCTCCCCGGGCTTGGCGCAGACCTCGTCCGGCCCCGGTCTGTGCAGCGAGTGCAAGCTGGTGGAGGTGCACGGCGTGAAGGTGGCCAGCTTCGGCGTGGACGGCCAGGAGCTCATCTGCCTCCCGCAGGTGTTCGACCTGTTCCTGAAGCACCTGGTGGGGGGGCTGCACACCGTCTACACCAAGCTGAAGCGGCTGGACATCACCCCGGTGGTCTGCACCGTGGAGCAGGTGCGCGTCCTGCGGGGGCTCGGTGCCATCCAGCCCGGCGTCAACCGCTGCAAGCTCATCTCCAGGAAGGACTTCGAGACGCTGTACCAGGACTGCACCAGCGCCAGGTGGGTTCGATTCCCAATCAGCTCCGGTCCGACAGTTTGTGTGCTCAGAAGTTCGGCAACTTTACAGCGTGCGTGAGTCTCGTTGCTCCAGCTAACCGGCTAATTCCGACACAACTTCCCTCCCTGTTTGTGTTGGAGTGTGTTACTGTGTTCGGTGTTTGTGTGTTTGTGGTGCACATGCTCCATTATTTTTGGTGTTAAAACGGTAAACAACCTGCTGCAGCTTCTCTCTGTTGACTTTAATTATGGAAAAGCTTCTCACATTCAGCGACCCACAATACACTAGTTTGTTTCTCACCAGTGTGTGTGTGTGTGTGTGTGTGTGTGTGTGTGTGTGTGAGACAGGATGTTTGTGCCTTTTAGCAGAAACTGAGAGTGTGTGTGTGTTGGAGAAATGCAGCTTTAATGGTTGTTTGTGTGTAAACAGACACTCCAGTGTGTACTAATGCCTGTGCTGTGCAGCAGTGTGTGTGTTTGTGTACTTGTCACCTTCTCTTTCACACTGTTTCTGCCCATCTGACTGCTCCGACCTTTCAAATGAAACCCGTCAGTGACATCCTGTGAACCTCCACCATTTTGAAACCGTCTGTTTGCTGTAAGTCTGCACATTTTAGGGATGTAACAGCATCTGGTCTGAGTGGAGACCGCTCCAATAGAAAAGTTTAAGGGATTCATTTGGGTTTTGGGATTTTTGTCTCTAAATTCTTAAATGATCCGATTGGCTTGTTCTCTTGTTTATTTTCACCGCAGAAAGATGAACTGTTGCAGGTGATTTCATGCACATGTCTCCTGTAAAAGCTAATTATTTTTTTGTCATGTGGAAACGAGCTGCATGAAATTAGTATTTTAAAAGGACAGAAGGTTTGTGAGTTTGT